>NC_134405.1:145346971-145646971 GCF_038048845.1 Mixophyes fleayi | reverse complement strand
GATCAGCTGTTTACAGTGTGTATGCACAAGATTTTGGCTGAGTTGTGATTCATTATGGGCAGACTCTTGTCTAATGTAGAGGATTACTTATCCCTTTCTTAAAAAAGATGCATGACTTTCATGAGTATTCTTTGGGTTTCAAATGAGATTGTGCTTTATAATAAACATGTGAGTACCCTGATAATTAACATCCCGTATTTGATTGGCTATCTTTCTCCACCATCACCTGTCTTCCTCTATTTAAGATGCTGCTTTTCCAGCCAAACCCTAAAGAAAGCCATACCATGTACTGCGTTTCCACTTTGAAATACATAGCTCATTATGAACTGCTTTAATCAGATCACCCTATTAGCTCTTTTGAGAACCTGTGGCGAGAGCACTTTTTATTGGTTACATTTAGGAGTTCTCCTCTTCTTTATTATGTTTTTTTTTTGTTTTTTTGTCTTTTCAGGCTGCGATTTTTATAATTGCATTATGAATATTTTTTAATATATTTGTGGTCTGACATGTTTTCAATTTACCTATTGTAAAGCTTCTACATTTCTTTGCGTAACTACCCCACTCCATATTATGGTTTATGTTATTTAACTATGGTGAGCACTGTATTCATTAGAGGCCTTTCAACTTATATGGTGCTGCCAATTTCTCTTGCTATTTGTGGCATTTATGTTTGTGTGTCAGCATGGGCATTAATGATTCCTATGCTTGCAGCATTTTCAGACCAGATCAGGAACGGAAAACAGCATCAGTGTATTTTAAAGCATTCTCTCAACATATGGTTCCTCCAAAATCAATTTTAGGTTATATATTTTATACTAAATAACATGAATATATGGTTTGACACATTTATTTTAATATTTTGATTTTGTTATGGATACGTAAAACTAAGATACCCATAGATGTTAAAGCTCCCACTCTTTTTTTTCTATTGATTTTGTTTTTTTACAAATACACATAATAATGTTTGTTACTGTCTCTAATAAATAGGGTGGATTGTTCATCAAGGTGACTTTCTATATTCAATAAAAACAGATGCTAAGGAACGTTAAATGCTAGTTGAAAGGCCATGCAGCTGCTAAATAATTTACTTTGAATGGAAGAGAATTTGACAGCACGTCATGTTGGACATAATTTTATTTTTCACTCATTAACTTCTTGACTTCGATAACCAATGCTAACTTGCAGAGACCTCCATTCCCTCTCTCATTACCTATCTCATGATGAAATGCTGTACCACGTCCCTTCAAAACAGGGCACAGCAGGATACAAAACAAGAATTCTTACAAGATTGACAGGAGAATTAGCTATCATCTACTTGACCTTTTCTCTGCAATTAAATAAAAAATAACGTAGATCTGACAATGCATTCTAACAAATACTGTAGTTAAAATCATTTAAACCAACAGTACCATAAAAGTCTTCTTTAATTAGCAAGTACAATCCTCATTACTCAGTGCTTACTACTGTGCATTTATTGGATCACCCTTGCAAAAGCGTTTGTGTATATACTGTGTACAAAGAGTTTAAGTGAGTAACAAACCAAGCTTTGCTGGTACAGTTATTCTATAGACATCGAAGAAATAGAGAATAGAAACTACAAGTAAAGGTGATAATATTTTTCCTTCACATTTATACAATAACTCCATTTGTGGATCTATAATGGAGGTAAAAATTGTGTCATTTATAGACTATTAAGCCAATATACCCCTATTTTAAGAATGATTTTACACACTTTCTGCCTCCTACACACTTACAGAATAGAACCCTTGTTTATGTAAGTGTAGCCTCCAATATCAGCCACTTTGTGGATATGATATACAGGGCCTACTGTTACACAAAGAGATGTACATTTTGCAAAGAGGATATTGTCTGTATTTTGAGTTGCATGTACCTTAAGACATTGACAACCTATAATAGAATGCATAGATGATTACAGTGCAAAGAAATAGCTGTCATCATCACCAACCCAGAGACCTGCCACCAGGCTTATGGACACACAAAGATAGGATCCTAAAATTGAATACCTAAAGATAGGTGTATTGATATAGGATGTCTAAGGAGTGTGGTTATCATGTGCCTGCACACTCTTACTGTACACACCAACATGTGAGCGCCCCTGATCTGCATCTTATAGTGCAAGGGGCTGTAAGTGCATCTCAAAATATGGGTGCAAGTTGTGTGCTTGGGCAGTGCAACAAGTTGTATGCAACACACAAGGCTACAAATGTGCAAATGCACTATTCTTCATCTCTAAATGAGACCCAAAGACTATAGGGAGATGGGAAAACCAGAAATAAAAATTAAGGTAATTTAGTAAAAGTCACAGGAGGGCATGTAAAACCAAAGACATTAAAGTCATCTGAAGGTAGACAACAACTTCTTTATAGGCAGCTCTTTTGACGGTATACCATCTAGAAGGCAGTGAGTTAAATCTAAGGGGCCAAAAAGTACAAGGCTTTTATTTAGGCCACATAAATCTGGCTTCTAATATTTGTAATAATTAATAATAATAATTAATAGTAGAGGGGGATCAATCTTTGCAATTTACATACTTTTCATAATGAACACTGAAATCATGACCTAATAACGTGTTGATTATAATCAATGACATCAGAACTCACCATTTATGATTTATATTATTCATACCATTATATTTACACCATTTATAATATAGATATTATTTACTGGAGTTTCTACATATATTATTCAGTTGAGAGTGTGATGTATATATATATATATATATATATATATACATATATATATATATATATATATATATATATATATATATATATAAATATATAAATATATATATATATATATAAATATATATATATATATATATATATATATATATATATATATATATATATATATATATATGTGTGTGTATATATATATATATATATATATATATATATATATATGTATAAATGTATGTATATAGATGTATATATGTGCACATGCATACATACTTATACTATTTAACTAGAAACAATTCTGTTACATGTGTCACAAGCTTCACATACAAACAACTGATCACTGCATGACTTGCAGAGCTAAGTTGATCACATCCTGATTTTGAAACAATTATCTTCAATAGAACCTGCTGCTGTTTTCCCCAGGTAAAATGTAACAGAATAGAAAAAAGCCAGGAATAGCTCAACCTGTTCCTTAGTCAAGAGCGAGATGATTGTCCTAATAATGCCAGGCTTGTAATGTGTATTCTGATTCACTTATTACTTTCTCCCTGTGTATACATGCATGAATCACTCCTCTGAAAGTGCATTTTAAATAGACAACACCAGAATTGTTCCCCCCGTTACCGCAGTTTCCCTGAATACAGTGCATTGCCATGCGCAACAAAAGAATAGAAGCCCTGCTCCTTCATGTAAGCTGTAAGAAGCGTGCATGGCTTCGTGTTGATGTAACAATAGCGTGCAGGAGCATCCAATGATATCTTCCCCCAGGGCATTTGGCTTATTTTTCATGCAAAAAATGTTTTTTCTATTTTGTGGCTTCTTTAACATTAAATATTGTTAACTGAAAATCAATAAAAATCATACACACGGCATTGGGTTACTTGCACCTCAGTCATTAAATTACCAATCAATAAAAACATTCAATTTATCATGAGTGCTTGCGGTGACAGGGACTTATAAACCGAATATTGTTTTTACAGGGTCAGTTTTCTAGGAGTAATATGTCTGTAGAATGTAAGCTGGGTATTGTATTATACCATTCAGGCAGACAATACACATGGAAGTACAATAGTAAAAACTGGGTAGCATTGCTCACAAGAACTTGCTGTCTATGAAACGTGTTTCCAGAATGCATCATTGCTTATGAAGTTGGATATACAACGTCTAACTTACACTGATTAGTATTAATGAAGTATACTCTGTGTTTCAACAAATTGATGGTGAATTTTTCACTACATCTGCTCCTGTATGTCTCATATTAAGGTTTGCATGGTTGCTGCACTAATTTGCCCTCCAAAAGTCCTTGAAAATGTGGTTTCAAAGGATGTTTAGCATTAAAAATTATACGTAGCTGATATCCACCAATGAGTATGGAGTGGTTGAACTACAACACCTTGAATGCTCAGCAAAACACTCTACTGCAAACATTCAAGTAGTTTTAGTTTAACAACAGCTGAAAAATGTCAGGTGCCAACAAAGAGGAAAATCAAACCCTGAATTCCTAATCGCTCAACTTAAATGATGTTAAGCATCCATTTCCCTTTTTATGGATCATATCCAGCTAATTGGATTTTATTTATTTTAGTTTGGTTCTCTGAATGATAAGGAGTCCTATACAAGTGAATATACAGACAATATATGAGACTTACAGAGCTTACCACATTCCAACACTTGCAGGAGCTGTTCTGAGGTTAAGGTGCTGAAATGAGTCCAGCAATGGACACTACCTCAGTTAACTCATCTAACATTAGAGATGCAATGCTTACACACTCTACCCTGATTATGTAATTGCTTTGCTATGAGGATAAGTCAATCTTGTGCAAACGAATACTAAAAGCTTTGCTATATGCTACATCATGTGCTGCAGGGAGGGCTCGATGCACTAATAATGACACATTGAAAACACTTTGCAAGTCTCACTATATGCGCATAATTTAGTAAGTTGAATATATACCTATGCTGTTTCCTATAGACTAAATTAGACTCTCTTTGTACGATAACCATAAGGAACTGGTTGTCTTTTTATTAAAACACTAGTACAAAACTGAAAGGGTACAAATATATTAAAATAGTATTTACATGTACACAGCAGATGCACCACCTCTCTTTAAAACAGAAGTAAAACTATAGCTAGACTAATGCACAACAGAGCGTGACACATCCTAGGGCAGAGGTGCTCAAACCCAGTCCTCAAGAGCTACCAGCCGATCATGTTTTCAGGATTCTAAAGTATTTTGTAAAAGTTACAAGAGTACATCTACTAGTTAATAGATTAAAGTCATTTGACATTGGACAACCTCTTTAATTAGACAATGTCACTAGATCCACACTTAACAAATCACCTCCTGCCAATGAAATTGCCTTCTTCTCCGACCAGCAGGCCAAAAAGTTATAATCCATTTATAAATCCACCCTTCCCCTGATGTTCTCTACAGGATGGTCAGAGAGTCTACATTGAGCCCTGTGTAGATAATGGATATTAATCTTATTTTTTAGTATTTTTCAGCCTCACTTAGGAGTAAGATCAAAGCCAAATCTCATTGGCAAACCTGTGATCTGTCTGCGCAGGGACAGCAGTAACCAGATTACTTACATATATTTTCCAACTGGTTACATTACACTCTTATGGAATTAGCTTAGTTTGAAACATGAGAAACTCAGCATGAAGAACATGAATGTACTATATGCTATATGTCATTAAAGACTGCTTGATACAGAAGCCAGCACCAAAATACCTAAAGTACATTACTGATTTAGCTTAAGAATACAATGAATTCCTTATATGTTAAAATCAAAGATCACAATAAAAACGATAAATAATTATATTTACATTCTTAACACAAAAGTATCACCAGTTATGTATTTAGCCTTTTGTAAGCTGGATAAATGTGAAACACTTAACTGTTTAATGGAGTAAAAAACATAATTAAGAATGAATAGCCCATATTAATTCTGAAGACATAGTAATAGTGTTATAAGTAGCAAGCAATTCCAAAAGTAACTTCACTTGTGTCTGCATTTACAAGATACATTGTCCGAGCCATTTCATAAAGAAGCTTTACCATCAATTAAAATTCCATATCCCCTACTCTCAGTGTGCTAATAAAATGAAAAGCCCTGTCTTTAGTCAATACACATTAGCATATTTCTCTGAATGGAATTGAAACTCTGTAGCTTAATTATTAGATTTGGGCTCTACAAGATTAATCAGGCATATCTTATCACACCATGACCATCCAATATGATAAATCAAGCCTGCAGGGCCCCTTATGATGGCTCTCTGAGGGCAAATAAAAAGGTGAAGAGGGGAATTTTCTGCTGAGAATAAGGATTATCTCATCCTAAAACGTGTGAAGAGATAATTGTCTGCCAGGAAGAGGAGAAATGTGGCCATTCATTTTATATTTGTTGATGTCAGATTGGAACTAAGTAGTTGCAATGTCTATTAAGACATGCCGCATAATATACATTTAAGACAGAGTTTTACATAAACTGCTGTCAACATAAGGATTGGTGGCTGTAATATTAAAGAATTAACCCTTAATATCTGCCTAGAAAAAGCAACAGACACAAGGGATCCCACTAAATTACAGCTAACCATAAAAAGTGAGTTCAAATACAATGTTTAACTCAACCCTGACCTTAAAATGCAGTTCTGTACAGTGTCATATACTATTTACTTCCCATCATTACAAACAGCAAATAACATTCTACAATAAAGGACTAAATGGCTGCAGACACATGAATTCCTTTAAATTCACCAGTCTTCTGACATTACTAAGAGGTTACGTAAATAGACTTATATGCTGAACACACGTGTTCAATTTGCGCATCAAATTCCCAATTAGTAATTCTGTCCTAAACCACCAAAGTACCAAATGCCTGTATCTGTACAATCAGACTTCTCATGTGTGTGGATACAATGGTTGAATCCCATCACTACGCTGTTGTGAACCCCCTTTTTAACTCTCAGTCTGTGACTTCCCGTCTGCCTCAGTGCCCCTTCTCAAATCATGACACTGCCCTTATCACATGCAGCCCTGACTTCACTAACAATCGCGGTATTGGAAACTCACTCCCACAATATCAACACACTCATCTGCTGCTGTGTTCACTAATCCAATAAACTGATTGGCAAAAGGTTGTTCTATCCTTGTCCAGTTGAACATTCAATGGGAAAATATGGCCAGACCCTAGTCAAGTGCACCTGAGAAAGAGTGAAACGTGTTACCTGTACTTTTATGAATTACGATATAAATTAACAAATAACTAAATGTCCACAACTTGTTTCCATGTTTACAAATGTTGATAAGGGAGGTTAGTTAGCCACAATCAATCTGTCAGATGGCAACTACAGTGTGTTGCTCAAATTTCAGAAAGACGTCCTATTTGAAGCACCAGGAGTTATTGCAGTAAGCTGCATTATCCAGAATAAGGATTATAATTTGACAAAATAGTTTTGAATGAAGTTATACTTTAAGAATTACCACTAGTTTTTTTTCTAATGCTCTTTGCTAACTATAGCTAGCTGTTCAGATTGCAGCTTTAAAAGACAATTTCACGTTCAAATTTTTGCTATTGTATACAAATGCATTCAGCCCTCTATAGTCAATGTTTATTGGTAGTCCTTCCTCTGGGATCCACCTTATCTGCACTATGGGGACCACTGATAAGATCATAAAGCTTGATCTTCAGAGTAGGCAGCATGCAGGGTTGATCCTCTACAACAGCATTATGGAACTTCAGTAGGACCAGATAATGACACAGCAAGGGGGCAGAACAGCATGGAACAGTCTACTCTGCCGTGACGGCCCATTTTCATTAAGGGGCTCCACATTGCAAAGTAAGGTGATCCCAGGGGAGGGAAGCCTATCAAAAAAGGAGTAAGTCTATGTTAAAAAAAAGCCATGGCAAGTTACATCACTAGACAGAGTCATTTATTTTTGGTATCCTGGGATACGACACAAAGCAGCTTTCTGCATACAACTGTATGCAATGCCGGAAGCATAACACGATTGTGTTGTATCTGAACTTAACATAAGAAAATGGCTATGCCTAGTAATGGATAAACATAATTGAATAACATGAAAGTAAGCTAGACAGAATAAACAATGTATTAAGCAAAAGTTTAATGAGGGCATGTACAAGATAATGAATTAAATTCGTATGAAACGAATAACCATTTAAATGAAAATCGCTCCATTGGCTGAACCACAATCTCAAAGCACAGGTATATACAAATTTATATAAGGAAAAAGTGTTTTAAACCAATGTTACTGATAATGTTACTGATAAACGTGAACTAAATAGTGACACCCACAGGCTCTTCCTTGTCTGCAGACTATTAACTCATAGGATAAAAACTACTTCCATCACAGCTGAATATTTCTGTATTAACAATTTAAGGAGGGTACTAAAGATAAACATTGTTGGACTTAATTCCAAATGCTGTTCTTCCCTGAGGTTTTAAAGTACATTTTTGCAACATCTTTATATATTTTTATTTTTTCTATCTGTAACATCAACTAATCCTGAGGGCAGAACAAACAATGTCAAAGCTGATTAGTTTCTAGAATTCTATCGGGGAAATGCCTGTTTATCTTGGACACTTATCTGCGACGTGAACCCACAACATAACAGGGGAAGAATAGAACTGACAATTTCACTGTGTGGCTTGGAACGTGTTTCCTAATTCTCAGTTGAACATAAAAAGCTTTACAAATAAGAATGATCTTGCAGAGGAGTTAGCCGCCTTGTACAAAAATATACTGCGGAGGGCCAAATTTATAGCAAGCAAATACTACTTCGGGGGCAGTGGGGCCGCTCTGTCTAACGGCTGATCGGGCAGCTCCCCCCCGTGGATGCAATACTGGCCGAATACTACCGCCGGCCGCATCTCTTGTCACGCGATGCGGCTGCGTCAGCGCACAGGTGGCCGCATCACATGAAACTCTAAATATCCCATTTATTTCTTGAATTCACTGTTGCTTTAGTTTAATTAACAAGTTGCCGAATAATAACTGTAAAATACAACTTTCTGCACATATCACAACCAAAGAAGCACCTTTTGCCAGGAAAATAGCCTCAAGATTTGGAGCATTACAGTTAAATGCCCGGCCTTTCCTGGAAAATGAGATTTGTCTTTAATGAAATTAAACAAAACAGCAAGACCCCTGAAATGCATTAAACCTTTAAAAATTATGAGTTTTCTTTTGTTATATTCAATGTTGTTTGCAAATCACTAGCATTTTCTCTTGATCCTTTGTAGAAAGGACTCACAGTAAGCCATCAATGCACTTTGTATATCACAGGTAGGAAGGGTCCCTTCATTATTAATTATGAAGAGAAAAAGAACCATAAGCAAGAATAGAGAGCAGCAATTATTCCACTCTGAGGTCCTCATTAATTTTAAAACTTCTTTGGATGCAACACATTCTGTTACATTTCCCTACTGTTCACACCACTGTGTCCTTCCCATTCCTGACACCTCATCATTCCTTTCACCAGACTGCGTGTAGTAACCATGGCAATGCTTGAAGAGCCATTACTCTCATAGGAGAATTAGACTTTTTCTACAATGGAAAAAAAGCCTACTGAACATATGCTCCAAACATCTAATTAGCAATAGTGTCCAAACTATTCCCAATCCTGGCTCTCTAACCTGGACTGCAATCTTTCTGTACTAGTAGGTCACAGATCTCCTACCCATCAACTTCTATCAAGGACAACACTTTTGTTGCACAGAGATCGGCTGTCATGTTTGTTTGGAGTTTTAAGCTGATAATAGGAGTAGAACCATGTGTTTATGTCCTGGTACAGAAGGCATGGCTGGATTCTTGCCAGCTTCAGACTCTGCATAGCACATGGCGTTATGTTTTGTTTAGCCACAGGCATCTGGCAAAGGACAAAATTATTACAAAAGAAAAATAAAGAAACACCAAGCCAGAACATAGGGGTCAACACCATGTAATTGTTCATCAGTAATCACGTACATTTCTAGAACAGAGTTTCCGAGCACGGAGAAGTTCGAAAGCTGAAGAACATGATAACATAACTGCATGTGCTATCATGTTTTATTCCCGGTAACTTGAATTAATGTGATATGTGTTTGATTGTAAGCTGCTAAATGAATATGGGTTACTAGATGCCCCACAAAACACATAGAGCAGAACCAACCTGCTTATCAGACATGACGAAAAGCTGTTCCTCGTTTTTTGTAAAAGCCATATCCCGTAAAATAGGACCAGAATCCACCACCTGGATAGTTTCATATTGCAATGCTCCACTGATAGGGCCGTCAACTCGGATCTAAAGAGAGAAAGAAATGAGAAAATTAAGTTTGTTTTACAATAAAATACAAAATAAGAACACAGACATCTAACTGTTAGAAATCTATTGAACCTGCATAAACCATACATTACTGTGTCAAAGTGCTGGAAAGTTTTGTTACAGAAAGTAGAGCATTGTGACAAGGACATCTTAAGCAAACTCAATTGCAGATAAGGCAGACATACACTAGTTGAATTATCTGCAGCAGATGAATATTTATCCCAGGTATATGTCAATGTAGTGCATTTCAACTGATACAGAGGCAGGTCTGTGCTGACCTTTATTTTCAGTGATCTGGAATTGTGCATACCTATTCCATTATATGTTACACGAGCAGAGAGTATATTTAACAAAGATTAATTGTAAAGAAAATACAGAAATAGTTTGAATGTTGAGAGAAGACACTGATACCTTTACACAATAATTTTCATACACTGAATATGGCAACTATTTCAGAGTGTTCTATAGGTACCGCATTTCACTGCACTGTGTGCTCATTGGCTCTTCTTGTGCTCGGCAATATAATAAAAGTTACTATAATACTCATGTCAACTCTTAGAGAGGTGACTTCCTAATGTTGGAGCCAAAATGATTTGTCAGCACTTAAAAGCATGATTCTCCAAAATGTCTCATAGTCCCTAATCAGTTTATAAGAGGTAAAACTCAAAGTCACAGAAATATAACTCAGCAGGTAAAACTGTCTGATTACACAATGGAAATGACCCCTGAAACCCTGTGGTCGAAGTACAGACAGGCTCTAAATAAAGACCATCCCACTGGATCATTCATTATTTTATTATGTTAATAAAAAAAGGTATGAAACTATTTTAAAAAGTCTGCTGCGCAAACTATGTAAGAACTTTATATTAACAAGACTCCATAAACCATGCAGTAAGTAATCTCTGGTGATAATGAATCTACCTAGGTCCAGTTTGTTGAATGATTAGTTCTATTTTAGACAAAACAACTTACTTACATTTTATTTCTGGTTAAAAATGTTTTTTGGTAACTAAAAAGTCAGTTATAGGGGAAAAATATTTCATTTGTTGTAATTTTTTATGTTCTTAATAGATATATTTCATTTTAAAATAAAATTTACACTACAATTTTTATTAGTGCTAGTTGTAGAATAATCACTGCAAGGAAATGTTGTGTGATTTGTTTCGGCAATATGTGATACATGCAGAACTTTTACAAACTGCTTGGCTCATCTCTAGTTATCACTACTATAAATGCAATGGTATAAATGCAAGATGATAATCTTTCAGGGCGTCTCAAATTTCTTTTCTTAGTAAGTATTATTGAAATATCTTTGGCGTAGACTATACATTATTATTAGATCAAGATTGTGAATGTGGTAAAATAAATGTGTTAAAGTAAATCCTATAAAATTATGAGACTTCCATTAAAAAAAAAACAAATGGGATTTTGAAGATTAAAACTTGTCAGCAGCACTTAACAAAGTGTGAGTGCTTATACATTGCATTAGTTCAGACAGATCTGTTTGATCTATGGAACATTTAGAGCATTGGGGTCATTGTGGTTTAATTGCTTGCACATGCATTTAAACAAATATGGATCACAGCCCACTTGATAAATGCAGATGGAATACTATACACATTGGAGTCTCAAATTAAGTTAAACACTGTTTAATCGTACTCCTTAGTGCATACTACCCTACCTATATTAAGCCCATTTTCTGCATTTGATTGGAGATTTTACAGGGAGGAAATGGAGAAGATGGAATGTGAATGGCTAACCACAAATTGACTGTCCCAAGATGTCATTCCTGCCACTCCTCCACCAATCATCAAATTCCCACAGCCAGACCACTCTCAGCTAATTGTTTCTTAACCAGGGTTTAGTGTAACCCTATAACCTTTTATAAAACCACGTACTGCTTCGATCTGCCACCATACCTTACCGCCTCATTCTGCCTCATGGTAAACCACTGCTGTCTGCAAATTACCCTGTGCCTGTTTTGGTGTATACTGATTGCCTGACAATGCTCATTTTACTACAGTGTGACAGTTTAATTCACAGATATAACTTGTCCATTTACCTACCAATAAAGGCTGCTTTAATACACAAATTGTTTAATTATTAGGACAGATAATATGCTTATTGTGAGCCTCAGCTTTAAATGTGATGCAACTCATCAGTGCACTGTGAGCCGTGCAGTAAAATAAATATAAAAGGACAATAATACATAAAACACAGTAAGCTGTGCAAGCAGGTGAGAAATGCTCAGAATTAGATGAAAGGAGAAGAGAAAGTAAGTGCCCATTGAGAGAACATCTGCTCTGCGTCTCACTTTGTGTTCTCAAGTTGCCTCTAGTGAAACAGACCCGGGCATCAAATCTGAAAAGCGCCTGACTGCTGCCAGTCACGGGTTACATTGCTTTGTGTTGTGGATGGTCCTAGCATTTGGTGCATAATAGAGAATTGTTCTTTCTCATGTCTAAGTTAAAAATTATCTTTATAAAATGGGCACAAAGCTGCAAGTGAAAAATCGATTTACAACTGGCAAAACAAATTTAAAAGCAGAATTTTTATTCATACATGCTGATGGTTCCAAATGTAACCATCATGTGTTCGCTAATATTAGAAATAATTTAATTCTAAGATTTCTGACACTATATGTAAAGCATGTATTAATGCAACATCTAATAACCATAAAAGGGTCCGCGTAGAGTCAACGTAAGTTCGGCTCCTAAGCGCAATTTTGTTTTTACTAAACCTATATCTCAGTCTCTTTTCTACTTACACAAATGCTGTAAGTGCAAATTGCCTCCAACTTTACATGAGCCCCATAATAGCCTATTGTTTGCGAATGCATATTCTGCAAATTATATATTTGTCGGGAATCTTGCATTTTTACATTAATAATACTCTTAATACTAACAATAATTAAAATAAATAATAAATACATTTAAAATGTTTTAGAAGAAAAAAAAAGACTTACATAACACAAAATATGTCTCCCTTTCGGTAACTCTTGAACTATGCCAAACTTATTTTACATAGTAGAATATTTTCGCAGGAGTCTAATACAAGAGAAAAATCCTAACCTTTTTCCTTACATACCCAGTAATATAAATTCCGGTGTGTGGAGGCTCCCTATATTCTTATATGGAAGCAAGATCAGACTTCTGCTGTACACTTGAGATTTGACATTATATGACATAGATTGAAGTTTATGCTAATATTAGATCTAAGCCTGGGGTAAATTTAAGAGGTAAGAGCTGGGTAAGAGATCTAATTAAGGTTTACTTGGTTACGGCTAAGATGATTTTTTTAATTGACTTTAAGATGACAATGACCATAAAACTCATGTTAGACCAGAAATTCTTTGAAACAAGGGATCTCTTATCTTTCTAGGGTACCTGGGACAGATGGTGAGTCCCCAAATGTTAGTTTTACCCTTTATTAAAATGACCCTGCATATACAGTATATGACTGTTTACACCGATACTATCAAAAACAACTAACGTGCTTCAAAATTGACCAATGACTCTTACATTTTTAACCAAGACGCATCACTGACAACTGATAATGTTTTAAGCATTTCAAAGCCTGCCGTCCTGTCATATACTATTGCACTTTATACAGTACAAACAGCAGATAGACTTTACATGAATGAATGATTCTACCTATGACTAAATGGCACTGCCGTTTTACTGCAATTTCAGTCTCTGAAAAAGGTTAATATCATTGTTCATTAAATGTTTCATGATGGAAAAGGCCATTCAAAAAGTTAACAGTTCTGTCTGTCTATTTTCTGGTAATTGAGCTGCAGAGTTTCAACAGATAGCAATAATTTCCTGTCTCATATGGTTTATGCATCAAAGTTGTCTGCTTATCATGTGTCCTTCAAGTAAGAGATTAAGCCTGTATTGTGACATATTTACAGCAGGACCGTGATGATATTTCACAGTGGCCTATAGAAAAACAATGGAGAGTGTAAAGGCATGACCCCATTTGGTTAATGGTTTTAAGTCAAAGTGCTGTCACAGATAAGGATAAAATGGAAATTAGTAGATTCACGCTATACCTTGGCTTTTTCAATGAAGTGGGATATGTTCAATAAAGTGGGATATGTACTGATTGTGGTTTAATTATTCCGAGCATTTCACAGAGGTAAGCACACGCATATCACATAGTGGCACCACTTGTCTCTTTCACCAATATGTTTATATTATCTAAATAATCAAAGTGTTAAGCACCTTTAAAAAAAAAAGCAACTTCTTTAAGTAATTATTTCTACTGTAACATAGCAGTTGCCCTCATGTCTTGTTCCCCCACTGCTAGAGTTCTATTAAACAAAACAATTCTCAGCCAGTCTACTAATTACACCAGATAATGGGATTGTATTGTAGGTACAAAACTGGATCCATCTAGATTCCAATCTTCCATCCCTGATTTCATCCCCACTAACCATACGCCAGGGGCGGATCTACAAAAATGCTGTACCCGGGGCGATTTAGGGGGGGGGGGGATTTAGGCCCCGCCCCTTTCTAACATCTTAGTCTGCTGACGGCTGCACAGTATGTGCAGGTCCGTCCAGCCGTGACAGGCAGGGACAGTGTGCTGCCCCGCTGCTCTGATTGTGTTTTAAACACAGTCAGAGCAGCCGGGCAGCACACTGTCCCTGCCTGTCACGGCTGGACGGACCTGCACATACTGTGCAGCCGTCGGCAGCAAGTGTCTGCTAGGGGGGGCGATCAAGCCGTTCACCCACCCCTGTATCCGCCACTGCCATACGCAGGATGACATGAACTACGTCACCGACATCTATCAGTGAGTTTCTGCTGCCACTAACTTTAAATTGCCGGCAAAACAGGAAACTTACAGTACAGAATTGTAAGTTGCTCAATGAATTTATAGGTTCACAGCAAGTGCTTGAAAGGGTGGGGTTATCCAGAAAGGAAAAATACAACAAAAAATTCCCCATAAACACTGCTGTGAATCCGTAAAAGAAAAACAGGAAACTACAATTATGCCAACATAAGCATTGGTCCACTATTGACCCTGGTTCCCTGTTTGGGGACCAAAATTGACTCTGTAGGTAGCCACGAATTGATTAAATTACTTAACTGCTTTAAATGTAAGTAAAAAGCCCAGATGCGCGCAGTTCTGGTTAATAGGGTATTGAAATCTTCAAAAACAAGTGAAGACTACATCAGGCCAGACAACGCCTGGCAGCGTCTTGGACTGTTCTAGAGGCACATTGCACAGAATACAATATGCCCCTTAGTGTGAAGGCAACATGGAGAGAGAAAATAACAGGAGTCAACTTCTGTTTACAAGGTGATTGTAATGGATACAATATTTGAATAGTTTGCGCTTAATTGTCAACTGTAAAGTATTCAGGCAAACCATGGATTCAAATTGTTAACAGTGGACACATTGGAAGTCAGAAAGGTGCCTGGTTGTTGATTCCACACATCTAGGCACAGTATGCACCTAAATATGTACTACATAGAAGCCAAATGTGACAAAATAAAACAATGCGACTGGCAATTTTATAAAAATGAATAAATAATATAAAAATGTAGAAACATCATGTATAGAACAGGAGGCTGCGGAACATGGATTTAGGAAGTGACAACTATACTTGGTTCTAAACATGATAGACTTGTACTGCTAAGTGTAGTTTAGTAGCATGAGTATTATATGAACATTTTATTTTTCTGCTGTCGTACAAAAACGTGCATTATATTTTACAGGCTGACTTCCCAAAGCATGAAAAATGAAATACCATTATATTATCAGAGCTCTGGCATGAACATGATTGTTTTGAATGTTCCAACAAATAAAATATGAAGAAAGTGATTTGATATTGCAGGAAATGCAGAACATTTGCTCATCTTTGCTCTGAACATGAACATTACAGTAACGTACACTATAATCTTACAGCTATGTGTAGAAATAAGACATGCTTGAGTTAATTGCCTTCTTTAAAAAAATATCCATTTCTTTCATAATGTAGCTATTGTCTACCTCCATATGTATCAGAGCAGGTGAGCAATTGGCTAGGAGAAACAAGACTGTGTTCTAATCTAATGTCAGAACATTATTATTATGATGATGAATTCATGCTGTTTTATTGATTTCAGTTCCATTTTCTTTTACTATTGATCCAACCATTATGCCCAATTTTCCTCCTCAGTCCGAGATTGTTATGCAAAGTCCAATAAGATTATTTTGCCCTTAAACGCTCTCATAGTCAGAAACAAATGAACAGTATGGGTTCAATTTTATAACTTTTCATTTTCATGTTTCCAAAAGAAGGCGGCTAATGCTATTATCTAATGGTGCTATGTCTTATACCATATATTATGCTGGTTCAGGCACCACTATTCATTGTTTTGTCTCACCCATCTCACACATTTACATAGAATAGATACTGGTGCTAATTACATGCAGTAATAAATGTTAGCAAAACGCATGTAAATGAGTATGATTGTACAACCTATTGTTTCCTCTGTCATCATACCCACTACCATTGTTATTAACTGTTACGGTTACATTCTGTTTGTGTTCTGATTTCGGCACACATTTTCTTTATCTGTATATGTTTTCCACAGGTAAATGCATTGATGAGGCCTATTGCACACTCCAAGTGAGCTCCAACTGCTAGTAACACAAGCATATCAAACGTGTTTGTGCTTGACATGCATTTTCACTGGTTTGTTTGCTAATGTAACTCCAGTGTGTACCTGGCCTTATTCATTTGTTCCTAAATTTCTATTCTTTTAATTCTGGTCAAGAAATTGGGCAAACCAATTTTTTAGATTTTCATATTTCCCACACACAGACACAAAGACGGTTTGTGTAAAGGATGAAAAATGCAATTTTACTACTATTTTTAACATCGAAGAAATGCTTTCACTTCTGGGGGACTTTTTCGACTTGTAGATTTACCAGGGCAGAATAAAGGTATAATGTGCATATAGGGCCTCATTTAGAGTCGGACGCAAAGTCTGTTTAAGGCGCATTGACCAAAAAACCACTATCACAAATGTGCAGCACGCACCATATCTGCCTGCATCTTGGACGCAATTTACACTTGCGACAGCTTGCGGCTCACTACGAGGGAAAGGGCGGAACGTGAAATTGTGAAGGTGTGACTCCGTAAGTAAATCATAGACGCAGTGAGGCACAGACGCAACACGCATCAAAAAAGGGCTAAAAATATGCATCAGGAATTAGGTGGCGCAAGTAGTTAGCTAGCTGCACGAGCTGTTCACAGCTCGGTAGGGTATTACGAGTGGGATGGAACTGGGGTTGCTTGCTACTCGTAATACCCTACCAAGCTGCGGCACACTCCCACTCCTGCATGTCTTAGACGCACATTGCGTCCGACTCTAAATGAGGTCCATATTGTATACCATTAAAATGGTGGTGACAGGCAAAAAGTGGAACCTCCCTTTAAAATTATATGGCCCAATTACTGTTTTGATAGAGGGCCATCCTCAGTCTGTACGTTTCTCACTAATACATTAGTTAACTAACATATATATATATATATATATATATATATATATATATATATATATATATTGTAACAAAAGGAGGCATTTAGCTGGCAATATGCAGAGAAAGCAGGGAAGTAGAGTAAAACATTTGTGCAGTAATGCACCTAGATTGAATGTAAAGACCTATGTATGAAAAGTAAAAGTTTAAATTTGGTTTAACTTACATGACTTGAAATCCTTCCTCTCAGCAAACAGACAGGGTGTGTCTGTTTGAATTACAGAGCCAGTGATGGGCGTTTCCTTTTAAAGAGGTGGGTGTGTCACAGGTCCATCAAGCCACGGCTGGTGGAGGAGTATCAGGTATAAAAGCTTGTTTATATCATTTGCGCATGGAGACCAACGCTGGGTGAGCTGGCTGGTCCTGAGAGAGAGCTGGATTATGTATAGCTAGTGTTTAGGGTCTCCATGATTGCTGTGCAAGTATACGGTGTCAAAACATTTACCATCCTGACAATAAAGCACCATAAAAAGGAAGAAGTTGTTCGCGTGTGCTTCTGCAGTAGCGGGCTTTTGCCACAAGTGGTGTCAGGAGTGGGATACTCCGGGAAGCAAGTTTCCGCTACCCAACCCGCGCAGACGTCAACATGGAGGAAGTACTGAGAACCCTCGTGAATGTGGCCGCTGCGCAGCAACAGCAGCAAGCCCAGATGCTACGAGTTGCCGAGACACAGGTGGAAAACACAAGGCTCTTAAGAGAAGAGTTAAGCCAGGTGAGGCATGACAGAAATGAACCACTTGGTCCTGTTCTCCAGAAAATGTCGCCAGGTGATGACATAGAAGCATATCTGGTGTCCTTTGAGAGACTTGCAAAAAGGGCAAAATGGCCTCCTAAAGATTGGGCTGAGAGGCTGGCGCCATATCTGACTGGTGAACCTCAGCGAGCGTATATGGATCTAGATGAGGAACGGGCCTCTGATTATTTGTGCCTAAAGTCTGAGATATTGGCTCGCATTGGAGTTTCCGGGCAAGGCCGAGCCCAGCGCTATCACCAATGGCGCTATGTTAAAGAAAAACCGGTCAGAACGCAAGTGGCTGAGCTTTCTAAAATTTTAAAGAAATGGCTGCAGCCTGAGGAGAATTCACCTTCTCGGATTATTGAAGTTCTGGCGATAGATCACTGCATCCGGGGGCTGAACCGCGATTTGCAAAGGTGGGTTCTGCAATCAGACCCACAAACTTATGAAGATCTTGCCACCGTGGTAGAAAGGTTTTGTGCGCTTCAGCAAATGACTAAAGAACCTGCATTTGTGCCAAAGCCGCTGCCACGGCAAAAGCCAGGTTTGACAATCCTTGCTACAGGGCCCAATGGCAAAACTGCTACGGACAGAGGGCCAGGTGCAAAGCTGTCTAATCTGAAGTGTTTTGAATGTGGTGAGCTAGGCCACTTTAAAGCAGAGTGTCCTAAACTATCGGAACCCATGGACTGTTCCGTGGCACATATTGGGCCTGCTTTTCCAAGCTGATTTACCATGAGTCCCACATCAGGAAGTCCTTGTTTGTTCCGGGTGACTGTGCTAATCAACCAAAACCTTGTTCTGGCCTTGGTTGACTCGGGGAGTGAACTCTCATTGGTGTCCAGCTCTGCCTTACCCGAAACCATAACTTCTCGGTTGCCCAAGGTGAAGGTTCTTTGCGTACATGGCACGACAGAGGAGTATGAAAGAACAATACTACCAGTCACACTCAAAGACAAAACTGTTATGGTGGTAGCTGCCATAGCATCTAAACTCCCATATCCACTCATTTTGGGGCGAGACTTCCCACTGTTTAATGATGTCCTCGGTGAGCCGATCCGGCCGGACATGCCGGCAACTGATGCAACGGTCGGAAGCCCGGTCTTAAAGGAACCAACTAAAGATCCACAACATCTGGACATCGATCTTTGGGAAGCGCCAAACCAGAATGCCATCCTGGGAGTCACAGCAGGAGTTCCATAAAAGCATCCACCTGCGGGGCAACATGGACAGTCCAAACTAGCATTGGTCGGTGATGTCGCAGATGAGCCCACCCCGCCTGTCAGTGAGGATACGGACTGGTCCGCAATACCAATTTTGTTTCCTCTGCAGGACTTTGCTCGAGACCAACTTAATGATGCCACTTTGGAACATGCCTTTAAAAGTGTGACTGAGGTAAATAGGGTAGCGAAAGCCGCCCAGCCTGCAGAAGGTATACCATATTTTATTGTTAAAAATAATTTCCTGTATAGAGTTGCTAATGTGCAGGGGGAAAAAGTAGAACAATTAATGGTTCCTCAGATCCATGTAACCCTAGTGTTAAAAGCAGCACACACACATGTCTGTGGGGGACACCTAGGGGAGGATAAAACACGGGAACGAGTTCTGCTTAGGTTTTACTGGCCTGGGGTACACATGGCCGTGAAAAAGTATTGCCGGTCCTGTCCCATTTGTCAGAGAGCCTGTCCCAAATCCTTGTACAGGGAACCTCTCATTCCAATACCAATAGTACAAGTTCCCTTTGAACGGATAGCTATGGACCTTGTGGGGCCACTGGAAAAATCTGCACGTGGGCACCAATATATACTAGTGGTGCTTGACTATGCAACCAGGTATCCAGAGGCAATTCCCCAACGAAACATAAAGTCCAGCACCATAGCTAGAGAACTTGTATTGATGTTTACACGCATGGGAATACCCAAAGAAATTCTCACAGATCAGGGTACTCCATTCAAGTCTAAACTGATGAAGGACATGTGCCAGTTGCTAGGGGTTAAGGCGCTTCACACCTCTGTATACCATCCACAAACAGATGGCTTGGTGGAATGCTTTAACCGCATTTTAAAGCACATGCTCAGGAAAGCAGTGGCTCAAGAGAAAATAGATTGGGACACTCTTATTCCCTATATGATGTTTGCCATCCGTGAGGTACCTCAAGCTTCAACAGTGTTTAGTCCCTTTGAGTTATTGTTTGGGAGACAGCCCAGGGGTATCTTGGATATGTTAAAAGAAGGGTGGGAGCAGCAAGGTCCCAGGGAGCCAAATCTGGTACAATTTGTGTCCCAAATGTATGAGAGGCTAGGAAAGATAGGGCCCATTGTGCAGCAACATGTAAAAGAGGCTCAGGAACGACAGATAAAAAGTTATGATAAAAGTGCTGTTGTTCGATCTTTCAAGCCTGGGGACAAGGTCCTAGTCCTGATTCCCACCCAGGAAAGCAAACTTTTCGCCCATTGGCAAGGTCCATATGAAGTTCTAGAGGCTGACGGTCCTGTCAATTACAGAGTCCGCCAGTTAGGTAGGAGAAGGGAGGAGCAAATATACCATGTAAACCTCCTTAAACCTTGGCATGATGAGGAAACCTCTCCTCAGGTAGTGAGTACTGCCATTGAAAAGTCTGAAGTGCCCATCGAGCCAACTTTGTCCATTCAGCAGAGACAACAGACTGAAGAAATGATTCGCCGGAACAGGGATGTCTTCTCTTCCATTTCTGGGTGCACTACCTTAATCGAACACAACATTGTCACTGCGCCAGGAGTCATTGTAAAGCAGAAGCCGTATCGTATTCCCGAAGCCAGACGGGAGGACGTGAGAAAGGAGGTCGAGAAGATGCTCCAGTTAGATGTGAATGAAGAGTCCACTAGTGAGTGGAGTAGTCCCATTGTGCTTGTCCCGAAACCCAATGGGACAATTAGGTTCTGCAATGACTTTAGGCGCCTAAACAGTATGTCGCAGTTTGATGCCTATCCAATGCCACGTGTGGATGAACTAGTGGAAAATCTTGCTGGCATTTAGCTGGCAATATGCAGAGAAAGCAGGGAAGTAGAGTAAAACATTTGTGCAGTAATGCACCTAGATTGAATGTAAAGACCTATGTATGAAAAGCAATAGTTTAAATTTGGTTTAACTTACATGACTTGAAATCCTTCCTCTCAGCAAACAGACAGGGTGTGTCTGTTTGAATTACAGAACCAGTGATGGGCGTTTCATTTTAAAGAGAAGGTGGGTGTGTCACCTGTCCATCAAGCTAAGGCTGGGGGAGGAATATCAGGTATAAAAGCTTGTTTATATCAATTTTGCATGGAGACCAATGCTGGGTGAGCTGGCTGGTCCTGAGAGAGAGCTGGATTATGTATAGCTAGTGTTTAGGGTCTCCATGATTGCTGTGCAAGTATACGGTGTCAAAACATTTACCATCCTAACAATAAAGCACCATAAAAAGGAAGAAGTTGTTCGCGTGTGCTTCTGCAGTAGCGGGCTTTTGCCACAAGTGGTGTCAGGAGTGGGATACTCCGGGAAGCAAGTTTCCGCTACCCAACCCGCGCAGACGTCAACATGGAGGAAGTACTGAGAACCCTCGTGAATGTGGCCGCTGCGCAGCAACAGCAGCAAGCCCAGATGCTACGAGTTGCCGAGACACAGGTGAAGTTTCCCTTTACAAGGCAGCGCCGCTTTAAATTTAAGCGCTGAAGACGCTGATCTCGCCGGAGTTGAAGAATCCGGACATTGATACATTTACCCCATGGTGTACACATCAAGGTGAACATGACTTAGATTTGCTACGCTAGTGATGGCATAAGATGTTTTTAAATCCAATTTCAGCTTTAATGGTTATTTTCAGAACTAACGAAGTGCAAATGTGCAGTAACCTATATCAGTCAATAGGACTTTTACATTAACTATCAGAATTGCACTAGATAATGATAAAGTTAATTGTTGATTGGCTGCTATCGATACATGCACATTAATAAATGGTAAATGCTTTGTCTTCAAGTAAAATATTAAATCTCCAGCTTAACTAAACTTTTGATCACCCCTGAAAATAAGACTTCTCCATCTTTAAGTAATAGGCTCCACTATGCCTCCTACAGTACAGTGTAACCATATATATATATATATATATATATATATATCTATATGTATCTACATATATATATATATATATATATATATATATATATATATAAAACTATATAACTACACATATATATATATATATATATATATATATATATATATATATATATGTATATTTATATATATATATATATATATATATATATATATATATATATATATATATAGTAACCAAAGGAGGCATTTAGCTGGCAATATGCAGAGAAAGCAGGGAAGTAGAGTAAAACATTGGCACAGTTATGTACCTAGGTGGAGATTAAACCAGGTAAAAACATATGTGTAGTTTAAAATTGGTTTACTTACATGATTTAAAAGCTTCCTCTCAGCAAACAGACAGGGTGGGTCTGATAGTCTAAACAGAGCCAGGGATGGGCGTTTCCTTTTAAAGAGAAGGTGGGTGTGTCACCTGTCCATCAAGCTAGGCCTGTGGGAGGAGTGTCAGGTATAAAACCCTGCTTGTTTCATTGATAAGGGAGATCAACGCTGGGCTAGCTGGCTGATCTGGACAGAGAGCTGGACAATGTATAGTAAGCGTTGAGGGTCTCCATAATTGCTGTGCAAGTATACAGTGTTGAAACATTATTACCATCCGGACAATAAAGAACCATAAAAAGGAAGAAGTTGTACGCGTGTGCTTCTGTCATGCCTCACCTGGCTTAACTCTTCTCTTAAGAGCCTTGTGTTTTCCCGCTGTGCCTCGGCGACTTGTAGCATCTGAGCTTGCTGCTGTTGCTGCGCAGCAGCCACATTCACGAGGGTTCACAGTACTTCCTCCATGTTGACGTCTGCGCGGGTTGGGTAGCGGAAACCTGCTTCCCGGAGCATCCAACTCCTGACACCACTTGTGGCAAGAGCCTGCTACTGCAGAAGCACACGCGTACAACTTCTTCCTTTTTATGGTTCTTTATTGTCAGGATGGTAATAATGTTTTGACACCGTATACTTGCACAGCAATTATGGAGACCCTCAATGCTTACTATACATAGTCCAGCTCTCTGTCCAGATCAGCCAGCTAGCCCAGCGTTGATCTCCCTGAACAATGAAACAAGCAGGGTTTTATAAGTGACACTCCTCCCACAGGCCTAGCTTGATGGACAAGTGACACACCCACCTTCTCTTTAAAAGGAAACGCCCATCCCTGGCTCTGTTTAGACTATCAGACCCACCCTGTCTGTTTGCTGAGAGGAAGCAGCTTTTAAATTATGTAAGTAAACCAATTTTAAACTACACATATGTTTTTAACTGGTTTAATCTCCACCTAGGTACATAACTGTGCCAATGTTTTACTCTACTTCCCTGCTTTCTCTGCATATTGCCAGCTAAATGCCTCCTTTTCTTACAATATATATATATATATATATATATATATATATATATATATATATATATATACACTCACACACATGCTATATTTACACACATTTAGAACTATGGAATGATGACAGATAAGTAAGTATATTTTGTACAATAGCATCCCTCACTATGCATAGGAAACAAGTGTCTTTGTTTAGATTCAAACAAAAGAAAGGTTAAATGTTATCCAATTCCCAAACACCCCACAAACTAAAATAAACTGTGCAAGGTGACCTATTGCTATCATTAAATATCAGATCTGGTGGAAAAAATACATTTACCGCAGTCTTCCTAACCTTTTGTAATATGTGCTTAGCCACTGTAAGCAAAGGGCTTATCTCTTTAATATTGTATTTAAGACAAAAAAGACAGCTTGTGTGCCAAGGGACAGAACTCAGCAAATGTCCTCTATACCCTCCAATGTAAACATCTCAGATGCAATGAAAGTGGCAGATTTATGCTGAAAGCCTGTGGCCTAGGATGACCCCTAACTTCCAAATACATTTGCCTTTACTTACCTCATATCTCATATTATCCCTAACTGAAGTGCTGAGCTCCTTGCCAAAATGCAGGGAAAGGGAAATACTTTTCTATTATAAAAACGACGGTGGAAGTCACACTTGAAGAACATGTACAGCATCTTTGCAGATGAGAAGCATTAGTAGAATTACTATATGGACTTTTATCTACTCATACAAAGCCAGCATGGTCCTGGATTTATATCAATTCATATAGGCATGTTACTTGTGCTGTGCTTTACCAAATGAGACATAGGACACTGCCCTTAAAAAATCCACAAAAAGCAATACTATGCTGTATATAATGGCCTGGATATTGGCTCCCTAATTCCTGCCCCATCCATTGGTCACAGACTGTAAGGGACTGATGTGAGTTCTCTGTACAGCGCTGCGGAATTAGTGGCACTATATAAATATCTGATGATGATGAAACAGAACACGATGTAGCTCCACCAGTTAATAGTAGAATACAGTGCCACAGATCATCCCTCCTCAGTAACATTTACATCAGTTGAATTTTTATTCTCTTGGTTAGTTTTTATTTGCTGATTAGTAAAAATATGCGCTGTGCAGGGAAACAGCTGCCTCTTAATCTACTGCTCTTAATGCCCAGTGTGCACGTATATAATAGCCCGGGCGTAACAGAAGAACAGTGGTTACCAACCTTTTTCATGCTCTAATATACTTGCCAACATGGCTGTTCTCTTTATATTTGACACACCGGTTTTAAAATGTTGATAAATATGATTGACATAAACATAAAGCAAATATTAACTATTTCTTTTAATTTACCAGTAAAATATATTTTACATACCTTCCTCGATGCACATTTTCACTTTTTTGTATTCTAACCTTTCACACCTCACACCTAAATTACTGGGACACCCCCAGCCAAGCACTGTGACACATTTGTACCCTGAATCATGCTTGGGAATCACTGCCATAGACTATAAATCCAGAAATAAACATAGATGATGGCTAGATGTTACACATTTTATAAAGACTTGTCCATTAGAGTCTGTCATACTTCATTTAAGAAACTTCAATTGCTCCGTGAGCCACTGAAATATGAACATACCCATATTTGGCCTTTAAATACTCCGTCAGTAAACAGATTAGGACATAACACGTTTATTGTGATCGTAAATGAAAAAAAAAATCACATAATAATCAAGTAATAATAATGAGTTGTCTAAAATCTATATCTTATACTGACTTGGTTTCACACATTTAACACCTTTTTAATAAGCTAGCACTGTACTTTATCACATCCCCTTTGACATTTTGTGTTAGTCTTACAATTTTATTCTTGAAATGTATTTCCCTGCAGGTCACACACTGGAGAACATTAGGCATTATTTTAGTACATTTATACTGAAATAAAATGGTTCAGATTTGCATGGTAGTTTAATTAATACCTGAGGGGTTAATTACAAAATGTCACCTGGTTACAAAAACTGGGACAATAAATACTATTGTAATTTTTGTACTTGTACTGATACTTGTATAGTTTGCTTTCAGGTTTGAGAACTAAGCAATAGGTTATATTTTTAAATATTTTCTTGTTTCCAAAAAATAGAACTAGTTTGTTTGCTTGTGCCCCTTCTATATGTGCCTCACTGGTCCCACATAAATGTATTTTCGTAAATATTGTTCCACCACTGTGTAATACACCATAAAGAAACCTCTCAACCATCCAGATATAGGTGGGACAGTCCCTATTTTAATTAACTATATTGACTGCTGCGACTGTTGACAGGTGTGTTCTACTAATCAAGTGGTACGCATTTATGCAAAATGCCTATATGGGGGTGTTTTAAGAGACGAGGAAGGTTCCACACCCCTGAGTGACATGACATGCCACCATGAAGTAGTCATCCCCAAAGCATGGCATGGTCACATCCCCCCAGTTTCCAAACGTTAACTATTGGGAGGTATGTTGTGAGTGCTAAACAGAATTACTAACAGTTACTACTGTAGGTGATAAGAAGTCGCTAAGTACAAAGATAACATGACAGTGCAAAAAGTTATATTAATTATCATGTGTTAATCAGCAGGGAGAGCGCAACAATATAAATTCCTTGAAAGGACTCTGTCTCCTTTTTAGAATTAAATGCAAATATTTTACAGAAATTCTTATAGAAAAGCTATAGCTGTACACAAACCAAAGCGTCAGGGGCAGAACTCCCCAGACTTCACTGCATATGGGCCGTCTGTAGGTGCCCTTCTGGGCTTCATAGCACATGTGCTAGCCCCCACACATGCTCAGAATGGCAGAATGGGGACCTTCAAAGCAGTGGACCTGCATTCCCACTCCCCCCCATCACCTCCAGCCCGGGTTGACAGTTTTGCCATTACTGCATAAGTGTCAAGACGTAAGATATTTTAAATTGTGTGTATTATTGTAAGTAAATGACTAGTATAATTAAATCATTTTTTTTCTATTGAACTATATATTTATATAATTATATTTATAAATGCTCTTTGTTATGGTTTTCTATTAAACCACCTTGAATAGAATTCTTTACTGGCTTGCACATGTGATTCTGCAATGTTTGTTACATACATAGCCTTATCTTTCAGTCTTTCTTCCGTGCTTTAAAACCATGCATTTATATTTTCAGGCAGAGGTACTTTCATTGCTGCACTCTGTGCACTGGATACAAATGTATCCAGAGAGCAACTTTATTTTGTATCCCAAGGTAACGAAGAGAGACAACACTGCATGGTTATGTAATGATTATCAATCAATAGGTTTAATAAATGTTTAGGCTGACATCTACAAGCTAATAAAGTAAAGTCATCTGAAAAAAAACAGCACCTTTATACTACATGAAAAAACTGTAGCAGTTATACAATCATGATGTAAGATTATAATTGCTGCTCATTCACAGTAAAGGAAAGGTAAACTTAAAATATCTCAATTAAATAGTGGTTATTCATATAGCTATAGTATCAAAATTTAGCAAAAACTGGTGCATTTTACAGTGTAAACTGCTCTGTAAAGCAAACGCATTTGTTTCTAAAGAAGATCCACAGGGTGCTCTGAAGTAAGACTAATGCTCTATGTGGTACTCAGTTAAGACTGGGATCATGTTTCAGTCACTCTATCCAAATCTCAAAACACAAGACGTATTTAGAATCAGGTCCAGCATACTATTTCTCCCACATTGCCCTTGTCTTTGGAAATTTATACTAGCAGGAAAACATGATGTCACAATCTAGCCTGGGCTAATTAATGGTGACACGAAACTGAATAAGAAATTAAAGAAACCTTTGTCTTCTAAAATGTTATGTTTAGTACACAATTTACATTTTTTTTAAAAAACTTTTTATTTAAACATGTTTACATGTATAAAACATCCAGTGTAATAACGTGATAATAACGTACGATTGTACAATAGAACAATGTAAGTAATACAATGGTTATACCAAAATTTACATTATTACATTTGCATTGACTTACAAGAACAAATATTTACCGACTCCATGCGTTGGTTATTTATCTTGAATCCGATTTTCTCTTAAATATATTCTTATATTCTTATATATGTATATTTACATTACTGAGGTCAACCTCTCCCTGTATGGACAGTATCTGAGCGACTATTACAGACAGCAACACATTTTTTAGATCAGAATCGACCATAGCTGAGTGTGACTGGGTGGCAAGTATAGATAAAACATTCTTTCTTTTATTTAAAAAAATAACTGTGCTACAGAATGACTATTTTAACACAACAGTGTATGGTTGAACCCTGGGTTTACCATTCACTGATAGAAGACCACCCCTGATCTGCAGAAGGAGACAATGGGTGTAATGCTGCAACCTAACTATCATTGACTTAGCTTTTGGCACAGGCAACCTTGGCTTCCTTTAACCTCTTAGTACCTCCCATTTTGTAGGAGCCACTGTCACCAGCTCCAAGGGCATATCTCTCCGGCGTGCCATTCATTGCCTACTTGAGGCCTCAAACAAGGAGCCCCTGCAGCTCCCCACACTGTAATTTTAATCTTAGTCATAGCTACAGATTACTGACTCCCAAAACAGTTGTATTCATCTGGCATTTTTAAATATTTAACAGTGTCATATATGAAATGCATGATCATATACATGATCCCCAAGATACATAAAGACCTTATATACACCGCTGGCTACCCCATCATCCCAACAAGTGACTCAATATTGCACCCTCTAGCTATCTATATAAATACAGTTTTCCAGCAATAAGTTTAAAACATTACAACTTCTCTGAAAGACTGTACTTCAGTTATACCCACCCTTCACAACCTTGGACCTATTCGTGACCGTCCGGAACTCAGCATTCTTGCCATAAAAAACTTATACACATATATATAACTAAATTATTTATGTTGTGCACAGGATGTGATGATGTGATGTGAGATAGATTATGTGCATCATGTGTAGGATACTATTTTCTGGGGACAATGTTAAAACTGTAAAGGTGATTTATATCCAAATGACATATTTATGTTAACCCCACAACTAGCTGAATGTCAAGGGATTGGTGATCGGAATAACTGCCATTCAGGAAATACTATTTCAGTACCTCCGTAACTCTTAAGTCTTCTGGTGCAACTGGCAGGACAATTTTGAACTTCAGTACATCTGACATATAGGAATTGTGTGTGAAAATCATTAACTGGAATGCTGCAGCGGGAGACTTTGTCATTATAAATGCAGAAAGAAACACACTTGTTGAAAAGCAGAAGTCATAAATATGTAATGCTCTTTTATTTTTTCATTTATGCAAAAAATAAATGCTGTGGCTAGTTTGCATCCAGGCAAGTGTTGGTGTCAGTAAGGACTTGAGTCTTGATGAATTACAGGTATGTCATTGTGTGAGTGGTGGAGGAGATCGGAATTGATGATCCACATTCATGTAGAATTAAAGTTGCTAAAAAATATATAGAAATACTATATGTGTGCTTACTAATAGAGAACTGTGAATTAAAGATATAGAAGCAATCTGAAAATCAACAGATTAAAGCTTGCTTTTTTGTCTAAAGAAGCCAGCAGATTTAAAAATACCCACTCATTAAAT
The DNA here is from genome assembly GCF_038048845.1 of Mixophyes fleayi. Taxonomy (NCBI): domain Eukaryota; kingdom Metazoa; phylum Chordata; class Amphibia; order Anura; family Limnodynastidae; genus Mixophyes; species Mixophyes fleayi. The sequence continues at coordinate 145,617,591 of NC_134405.1, read as the reverse complement.
TACCATCCCCATTCTACGGCAATATCAACAACAAGTCATTTATGTTGTCTGCATTTTGTAGTTAGTGTATTATGCTGCTAATAGCAATCTACCATTTACACCCGTGTCAATTAATACAGCAAGAGAAAGTGTTAAATATCCAAATGCTTTCACCTTATTGCAACTGCAGTATATGTTACAAAGTGAACTCTGGGCAAGGCAGAGATCCTCTATCAGACATGCAGTTGAAGTAACCCGGTCAGTGTAACTGAAGACAAAGCGGTTTTAACATGAGGTCAGAGACAGACAAGACAAGGTCAAAAGTTCAGAGACAATACAAGTACCTCTTGTACAAAGGCCTTGGGATTCAATACACCTATCAAATGCTGCCTATGAGAAAAAAGGTTCTTAGTCTTACACCTAATGGCTGACTCTGTTACCATAAGAGACTTTTCAAACTGTCCTTGGCTCATACCGCTTCTCCTCGTTTTCCTTAAATATATCCATTACTCTCTCTGTGCCTCTCTAAAGTGTACTCACTCTCTCACACGCTAATATGTGCAAAACACATATTGTAAAAGCGTTCTTCTTGAACACTGGCTATTTTTTTGTAAACAACATTTCATTAACAGCATCAGATAAATATAAACAAGGAACAAATAAACATCTTATGCTGAGGATAAATACAATCAAATTGAAATTTGTTACAGTGTAATGATTACCAGATGTACAATAAACATAAAACGAAAAAAGGATACATTTTGATGCTTGGTCTTTATTTTAATTATGATAAATACAACAGGGGGTAAAAGGTAACAGCAGAGGAAAAAAAGGAAGGGGGGGTCCTTAGTCTCGGACAAAGAAACAACATATGTAGTTATTATATTGGGTCCAGTAGTCCAAGTTTTATAGAAAAAGGCAGATGAATTCCTCAAGATACTGTTCATAAGCCCCATCTCATAGATATAGCAAACATTTTCCTAAGGCAGCTATAGTCAGTGGGTGCTGACTTTTCCAAGCACTGGCTATTAGATAGGTGGGTGCACTTTAGATATTTCAGCTTTATAAGAGCTTATATGCATTTTCTTTTAGACACATGCTGATAGAGGATTTGGCCACATTTGTTCATATATCCTACCAATCTTCTGCATCCAAGGGCTCACGGAAATCCCTACCCCAGTTAGTTTTATAAGGATTTTTCTGACAGTCATTAGTTGTCAACATTGAATGATATGAGGCCTCTGGATGAGTGACTGCCCAGACAATGGCGTCAAAGAGCATTAACGGTCTAGCAGAAATGCTGGCAACAGTTTGAAAACAAATGTCTTCTTTGCAGATAGAGATGAAAGACAGAGGAGGGAAGATTATAATATTCTTGAACATTTGCAAACATAGAAAATTTTCCCACTACGGTTGGGTCATTAAGAAATCTAATATTAGTCACTAACCAGTTAAGGAATACATTGTTGTCCCCTGAAGAAGGTTTGGGTTGTGCCAGAGTGGTATAAGAGGAGATGGGAAGTAAAGAGTCTGTTACAGCATAATTGTCAGTCCCTCTTCCGTGTCGACACGGCTGCTTGTTTGTTTTTCTGTTGCATCTAGTTGCCGGGCAACCAGACAAGATACGTTCAACTCCCCTGTCGGCCCCTCTGCGCATGCGCTTCCTGTTGCTAGGCAATGGGGCACTATTGGAAGCTCCGGTGGCTCCCCTTGACGCTGCGCCACTGGTGCCAATCATTGGTGCACACTACCATTTAAAGCTGTCTCTGACACCAGTCTGGTGCCAGAGTATTGGGTCCCCCAGGTCCAGTGCTCCTGTTTGCGTTCTGTCTGTTAGTTCTCCTGTGCATGACCTTGGCAGATTCCTGACTATTCTTCCGATATCTCCTCTGTTTCATCATCATCTGTTTTCTCATCATCATCTATATAGCGCCACTAATTCTGTAGCGCAGTACAAAGATCTCACTCATATCAGTCCCTGCCCCATTGGAGCTTACAGTCTAAAGTGACTGACATATACACACACAGACAGAGAAAGAAAGAGAGTAGTGCAACGTCACACATCCACCCATGCCGCTACATCACCCCCAGAGGCTACCACTGTGCTTTCTCTTTGCTCTTTTCAGAGTGGGAGGCCCAGGAGGTTACAGCTGCGTTATTGGTCCCCTACCCAAAACGTTACTATTGGGTCCAGCAATGTAGAGTTCTGCTCCTCAAAGGAACCAAAAAGCACTGAAACTTGAAGTGTGAACATGACTTGAAGATATAATGTAATTGTTCCTATGTCTACCTTCCACACCTTTTCTTTATTTGATGGGGAAGTTAAGATATATTATGTATTCTATGGATCATCTTTTTTAGGTAAACAGCTACATATGGTAGAAACAGTAAGGGTATTTAGGAGCTATTTACATAACATGTTTATCATCATTATCATCAGCAGCTATTTACATAGCACCACTAATACCGCAGCGCTATACACAGAACTTACATTAGTCGTTGCCCCATTGGGGCTTACAGTCTAAATTCTCTAACATATACACACAGACTAGGGTCAATTTGATAGCAGCCAATTAACCTACCAGTATGTTTTTGGAGTGTGGGAGGAAACCAGAGCACCCGTAAGAAACCCACGCAAACACGGGGAGAACATACAAACTCCTCACAGATAAGGCCATGGTCGAGAATCTATCTTATGACCCCAGCGCTGTGAGGCAGGAGTGCTAACCACTAAGCCACCGTGCTGCCCCTGGTATTTGTAACTTGACTGTTACTTGACCACTCTTCCAGATCCTTGGGGTGATTCAGCCTGGGAGCCAAATATTAAGCCTGCTTTGACTTAACAAAATCTCCATGTGGTGGTTGAACCAAAAAATACCCCATCCCAAAAGGAGTTAAAAAGATTGTGAGTTTCATGGAGAGAATAGGACTACAGTTTTTGTAGAGGGCAGGGAGACCACAAGTGCCGGGAGCAGAGCTGACTTCATGGAGTGAATAGTTAATAGAGTTCCTTTCTCTGTGATTGCGGAATGAAGAATTTTAATAGCTTCTATTGACAAATTAGGGATAATGCAGCTGATAAGATAGTCATCGATTGTAGTCTCTAATTCCAGGGGGGGGGGGGGGGGGGGAGGGAGAACCACTAGTTTTGTGTGTTATAAAGCTTACTATAAAAAAAAATATTCTTCTGTTAATTTCTGGGAGTTTTAAGTTAGTTGATTCGGCCTATTCCTAATGGATGTAATAGCAATGAGTGTTCAGTGTTGTCAGGGTGTACTGGCAAGCAAGGAGTCTGCATTGTCGCTTTTTTCATAAAACCTTTGGTTCAGTCACCTAAGTGTCTTGACAGCCTTCTTGGAAGGTATTGCATTGGGTTGACCCCTGACATGGACACTGGTTATTAAGCGGCAATTATTTTGAGACAATCTACAAAATACAACTTCAGTAATAAGTAATTATGTGACACTTTATAATATAATCTTCAGTCATTGTAACACATAAATATTTTCATATCGGCAAGGTTGGCAAACCTGAAGACCACTCACTGGAAATATTCAGAGCGCTTGAGTATTAGTTCAGTGTATTATTCATAATAATATCTTTCAGCAACAGAGATCCACTAAGATAATGGCAGTATTGCCTTCACTTTAGATCCCACAGCCAGAGGCAACTGCTGTAATCCTCCTCCTTATGGGAGCATCCCAGCAAATATCTCATTAGGGAACTGCTAAAACTACAATAAAGTGGATAAAATGAAAAGGTATCTTGTAGGATTCACAGATATATAAATATGTATGGCAACGTTTCCATACATAGACAGAATTTAACATAAATGTATGTGTGTGTATTATTGTAAGCTTTCTCTTCTGAAAAGTTTGTAAGGATTTAGACTATATAGTATATTGATGAATATTAATATCAGTTTATTTCCGATAAACATCTTTTCAGTTCACATACATTTGAGGCTGCACATAGAGAAATGTCCAAAGCTTTATCTGTGTCTGCAGATTGTTGACATATGAACTAATTGATGTATGCAGTATGGTAGCTACAACCTTCCCTAGACCACTCAGAAGGTCTTTACACGGTGATGTGTTTTATAACTTCTGTAGTGCTTCTTCGGCACTATCCATTAATTACAGATATATGGTATGGCTTTTACAATCCATTTATGAAGACAAGTAAATGGCATCCTGACCAGCACTCTCACCCCATTAAAGGTACGTTTTTTTTATCACTCTGTAACTGCAGATGTGAAGCTTGCACTTTGTCTATGTGTAGCATTAAATGATACAAAAATACAATACAGTACTTTAAAGCTACATGTTACAATAATATTAATTTAATAGCAGCTTAAGTCACAAGGAGATAATATCATTGGCATACAAAAAGGCTTGATAGGGTCATATACTAAGAGCAACGGAAGTGTCAAACTGTTGGCTGCATCGGTGCCTACATGCACTTAATTCGGTTTTAGGATAATAACTGTAATGTTGGTCTTTACAAACTACTCAGCTGCAGAATCTTAGCAAAGCTAAGATCAGTGCCTCTATTATTTAGATATCATACCCATTGTTTGTGGGTAACACTGCTTGGAAGAGCCTCATTCTTTCACTTTCATCTGGGAAGATTAACCCCTTCCAACCCACCAATGGTACATTTATTTCTGAGGCAGATAAGCCTTACGGTTACTTACGGTTCCAGTCGACCGGATCACTATATACAGCAATAAAAGTAAGCATTATGTATTTCTCACTAGGGAGGTGTGGACCTCACTGTTGATCACAAGAAATCCTATAATGTCACTAAATTAACATCATTACTGATTTATCGCCAGTGTAAAGAACACCCGGTAATTGCAAGTAAGATCTGTCTTAAATCTTCCCTCCATGTCAACAATAATAGATCCAGTGTATGCTGGATCTAGCAGTGGTTCACATGTCAGTGTTGCTATATAGAATGGCAATTGTACAATAGCAATCAGGGAGACCCGAGAGGTTCCAAGTTCCTTTGTTTAAAAAAGGAGGAAAGAAAAAGTAAAAGAAAATATAAAATATGTAAAAAAACAAAATAAATGAAATCACTTTGTTCTAGGCACTACATCTACATCGTAGCTTATACTACCATACCTTATATAACACATGCATACTTGGTAACACAATACTTGGGAGAATCAGCCAAATAATTTTTGGGGTAACTTTTTGACTTTCTTAGGGTTCACTAAGTGGGTTAAAGTAACTATGTGAAGACTTATAGAAAAGTTAACTGTTTGCTGTTTTTACCCATGTAATGCACTTAAAATACTACAATATTTATTTCACTATACTACCAAAATAAAGTCTTATCACTCTCAGAGAAGAAAAACAAAACGATTTTATTAGTGTATACAAACAAAACACAAAACTGTTAAAAATTACTTCTCAGTTAAACAAGCACATAAAAAACCTGTATGTTACGGTCTGATCACGAACATAAGTACGAACATAAGTACTAGTGGTCATGAAGGGGTTACAAGGAAAAAGATGCATTTTCATCTATTTACTGACATAATCACATCTCGTTTACGCAGTGTATATGAAAACATTTTGCAGTCAATTAATTTGCAAAATGACAGAAAAGCAGCCATTTTGTATTGCAAACAAAGCATAAACTCTTTGGAAACAAGCAAAGTGGTATAATTTAATAGTTACTGTGTGTTGAGAACATTGTACAGTGCTTAAATTTTTGAATTTGTAATGTTTTCATAATAGTATTATTGTTTGGAAATTTTATGTTAACAGCACAATATATAAATGTGTTCAACTAGACACATAGCAGAAAATAGATATAGTAATTCCTGAAGACATTGTATCACAAAAAGATAAAAACATGTACTAGCAAATATCACCTGAGGCATAGTAACTAAACTGCGGGTTTGAAAAAGTGGAGATATTGCCTATAGCAACCAATCAGATTCTAGCTGTCATTTTGTCGAATGTACAGAATAAATGATAGCTAGAATCTGATTGGTTGCTATAAGCAACATCTCCACTTTTTCAAACCTGCAGTTTAGTAACTATACCCCCTGGTCTCTTTCCTATGCTCAAAATTGTTATTGAAGGGGTTAATAAAGTAACAAACTATCTTTGTGTGTATGCATTTTCCTATTATCTGTGAATATGTACAACAGGTGCAATGGTCTGTCTGTGTAAATGTATGCCAATAAAGACTGTGCACAGTATATAATGTGTTGTTATGGAACTTTTTGTCTCTGTGCCTTTCTGCAAGTGTCTATCCTTGTGTATCCATTTGGGTATTTTACTGTGTATTCAAGAAAATAATCAGATTTTTTTTGCCATTTTTATTTATTATCAATAAGACTAAGGGTCTAGAGAAGCTCTCTGTTGGACTTGCATTAGCGAAAGTCTGATTGTTACTCTAAAGTTCCATTTAGCATTTCCTAAAACATAATGTATTCCACATAAAAGCACTCTCAGCACACACAGTCATAAGTACATTACAGTTACATTTTGCATGTTGAGGTGAAAACTATTAGAAAGGATGTGAATTTAAACTGGGATATTAACGTTCTTACCTGCCACTCTGTTTATTAGGCTGCACTTTCTGCTGTCCCCCCATTACCTTCAAGTCTTTATTACACTTATTGACATAGAATCAGGTTGTAACATGAACAAGTCTTGAAGATTTAATTGTATCAGTGAATTACAATATTTTGGTTGCATACACAAATCCACAGTAATTACTAGGTCTTCTTAACATCTACAGTCACCCATTCTTCTGACATCTGTTGGGACTTCAAAGTATATAAATGCATTTAAAAATAAAATCCATTCTGTTCAATTTAACTTCATTTAACTTTTATTGGATGTTTTTTTGCTCCATTTAAATGTGTTCAATGTGCATCAACACACTAGTTAAAGTCCATTCATTTCAATGGAGACACACTCTGTTTTGTCACAGACACAAAACAGAATGGCTGCATTTGTAAACGTATCTAAACACATATCAACCTAATTTGAATGCTAGTTAAAACACGTATCAAACACGTCAAAGATGTTGCGTTTGAAAAGCATTTTCACCTGCATTTGTACCTGTGGGGCCTGATTCATTAAGGATCTTAAATGAAGGGGATTCTTATTTCAGCCTCCTGGACAAAACCATGTTACAATGCAAGGGGTGAAAATTAGTTTTCTGTTTTGCACATAAGTTAAATACTGACTGTTTTTTCATGTAGCACATAAATATCAACTAGACTTAACTCAAATGGACCTAGACTTTTTTCAGGGGAAGGGGGATGATTTAACATAGTATTGCACCTCCTTCATTTTGATTGGTGGTCTCACTTCCCCTCAACTTCACTTTCATTGAACCTGGCAACTGTAAAACAGGCGGAGGGTGATACCTGGCCACTCTGCCGGTTTTACAGCCATCAGGCAGACATATGTAGTGTGCTGCTAGGGGGCCCTCCCCTGGATCCACCATTGAACCAGGCACACAGTGGCTCAGTGTTTAACACTTCTGCCTTATAGCGCTGGGTTCATGAGCTCGATCCCTGACCATGGCCTTATCTGTGCGGAGTTTGTATGTTCTCCCCGTGTGTGCGTGGTTTTCCTCCGGGTGCTCCGTTTTCCCCCCATACTCCAAAAACATACTAGTAGGTTAATTGGCTGCAATCAAATTGACCCTAGTCTCTCTCTCTCTGTCTGTATGTTAGGGAATTTAGACTGTAAGCTCCAATGGGGCAGGGACTGATGTGAGTGAGATCTCTGTACAGCGCTGCGGAATTAGTGACGCTATATAAATAGATGATGATGATGATACACTGCTGATGTAGAGGTGGATGCATTTCCAGATGACAGCTCTGCACACAGGTTGAAATGCGCAGTTTTCAGTGCCCATTTATTAAGATTTTACCCCCCATTTTGCAGTCAACTCTGCATCAGCCCATATGTGTTTAACATTCTGAGATTCATTCAATGACCACCAATAACCTTCAGAGTGCAAAAACGCTAGTTAATAACTGTGTGTCAAATATATTTACTTATGACAGGCAAACCAAAGACGGTGTGTACCTGGCCTAAGAAAGAAAGTGTATATAATTGGTTGCTATTTGTTACTGCACACAGCAATTAACGACTTGCACTGTTTTTCATTATAAAGCACAGCAGTGTAAAATGGGACATAATATATTAAAATGTAAGAAAAACTAAAAAAACCCATACAACCAAAGAACAATGAGGAGAAATTCTAGCAATATCTACAATATATTATGTGCTAATAATCCTTTCAGTGTGCAAATGTTTTTCCATAGTCTGACCACTAGAGGTCTCACATATGCCAGATGTCCAGCAGAGGTTTCTGAACATGGATAAAATGTACACTTGCCACGGTTTGTGAGCTCTATATTGTACGACCAAAATGCTTACTTAAAATAAAGTAATTTTTTTTTTTACAACGTTGCAAGTACAGGTCGGCATGCCCAAGTCTAAAATGCTACAATGGAATGCCATATGATGCTTTACTGTAGTTTAGAAATTTCACGTTAGCTCAAAACACTACATTCTGTAGGACTATTTATTACATTATTCATTTGCTAGATAGCAACATTTTAGAAGTGATTCAGCAAATTTCTCTGTGATGCAAGTACTAAAGACCAACTTGTCTCTGTCAGCGAGAAAATATTGTACAGTGAAGAGTGAACAATAAAACACTGAAATAGGCCCAGAGCATTTTTTATTATTATATAGTAATATTTACATTAATCGTATTTATATATGTTTGAATCATTTTTTGTGCATTTAGTTCTTTGACTTATGACCTGACCTGTGCAATCAGTTTGACCAATACTAAGGTTTTGCAAGTGATCTTGTCTTTAAAAACATTGTTTGAGTGTATCTTTCACTTTACTAAATAGTTGGGGGAGTTTAAACTTATTAACAAGATCAATTAGTCATCTGGTATAGTTTCACTTTTGATCTTGTACTTGACCCTTTAGCTTTGAAGCCTACCACAAATTCCAAATACCAAAATTATATTATATTATTGCTATATATTATGTTATTCTTTTACATTATACAAATGGAAGACAAGCAAAACAGGAAAAGCTATTCTACACGACCTCTGCCCCAATTGTGTTCATAGAATAAGACCAAACACAGAATTCAGCTAAGATCCATGAGCATAGTGATATCAAATATGTGCACTTTATTTACAGTTAGGGGCAGATGCATTGCACTAAGTCTGTCTGACGTGGAATTTGAGGCAACACCACCTCTTATTGCAACTCTACACAGTCACTGGGCTGCAATTGGAATGGGCGCAGGAGGAAGCACTAGTGACTGGGGTCACTCTGCTCTCCCTATTGCCACAAATGAGTGCGTTCAGTTTGGGAAAGGGAGCAGAAGCAGACTGTGTACTGGAGACAAGGTAAGAGCATCCCTGGTTATGGATTTGTAAAGTTATGCATTTTAGTTTTACATGTTTTAATCTACAGATGGCATACCATGAGTATTCATGGGTGCATAGCACAAGTCATTCAATTGTTGAAATGGGACTAATGGAGGATAAGGCAAAGGTCAATATGGTCAAAAAAGATGGGAAACAGCATCTTATGCGTGTGACAATCATTCTACAATGTATTTACATATGTTTCTGCGACAGCATGGGCCACATACAAAATATACCAGTGTTACAACCATGGCCAAAAGTTTTGAGAATGACACATGTATAGGTTTTCACAAAATTTGCTGCTTCAGTGTTTTTAGACCTTTTTGTCCGATGTTGCTATGGTATACTGAAATAAAATTACAAGCATTTCATAAGTGTCAAGGGCTTTTATTGACAATTCCATTAAGTTTATGCAAAGAGTCAATATTTGCAGTGTTGAACTTTCTTTTTGAAGACCTCTGCAATTCACCCTGGCAAGCTGTCAATCAACTTCTGGTCCACGTACTGACTGATGGCTGCCCATTCTTGTCTAATTAATGCTTGGAGTTTGTCAGAATTTGTAGGTTTTTGTTTGTCCACCCGTCTCTTGAGTATTGACCACAAGATCTCATTGGGATTAAGATCTGGGGAGTTTCCTGGCCATGGACCCAAAATTCTAATGTTTTGATCCCTGAGCCACTTAGCTATCACTTTTGCCTTATGGCAAGGTGCGCCATCATGCTGGAAAACGCATTGTTCGTCTCCAAACTGTTCTTGGATGGTTGGGAGAAGTTGCTCTTGGAGGATGTTTTGGTACCATTCTTTATCCATGGCTGTGTTCTCAGGCAAAACTGTGAGTTAGCCCACTCTCTAGGCTGAGAAGCAACCTCACACATGAATGGTCACAGGATGCTTTATGGTTGGCATGACACAGGACTGATGGTAGCGCTCACCTTTTCTTCTCCGGACAAGCGTTTTTCCAGGAGCCCCAAACAATCTGGAAGGGGATTCATCAGAGAAAATGACTTTACCCCAATCCTCAGCAGTCCAATCCCTGTACCTTTTGCAGAATATCAGTCTGTCCCTTATGTTTTTTCAGGCGAGAAGTGGCTTTTTTGTTGGCCTTCTTGACACCAGGCCATCCTTCAAAAGTCTTCACATTACTGAGCATACAGATGTACTCACACCTGCCTGCTGCCATTCCTTAGCAAGCTCTGCACTGGTGGTGCCCCAATCCCGCAGCTGAATCAACTTTAGGAGACAGTCCTGAGCACCCTGAAGCCTTCTTCACAACTATTGAACCTCTCTCCTTGAAGTTCTTGATAATCCGATAAATAGTTGCTTTAGGTGCAATCCTACTAGTAAGTATCCTTGCTTGTGAAGCCCTTTTTGTGCAAATCAATGATAACTGCAAGTGTCTCCTTGCAGATAACCATGGTTAGCAGAGGAAGAGCAATGATTTCAAGCACCACCCTCCTTTTAAAGCTTCCAGTCTGTTATTCTAATTCAATCAGCATGACAGAGTGATCTCCAGCATTGTCCTCGTCAACATTCTCACCTGTGTTAAGGAGAGAATCACTGACCTGATGTCAGCTGGTCATTTTGAAATGCAGTGGAAATGTTGTTTTTGGGATAAAGTTCATTGTCATGGCAAAGAGGGATTTTGAAATTAATTGCAATTCATCTGATCACTCTTCATGAGATTCTGGAGTATATGAAAATTGCCATCATAAAAACTGAGGCAGCAGACTTTGTGAAAAATAATATTTGTGGCATTCTCAAAACTTTTGGCCATAACTGTACAATGGAGGACATTGTCAATATTGTGTTGGAGAGTTAGCATGGAGGGTGAGAGGGACTTTTCTTACATTTATTTTACTTTTTAATTGTATATCTTTATCAGAAGTGATCCAGAAGCCTGATGCGTCAGAGTAAAGTTAGATCACTTGTATTAATCATATAATAATGTATTGTTAAAGGACATGATCTATTGCTAGTGGAGTACGGGGGAAACATATACAGTATAGGTAATAATCGGAGGCATGAAACGGATTACAGACGTAAGTGTCTATCTATGATTACAACCCCCATCATGGCAATAAGTCTGATTTTTTTTTTTTATTGGTGATTTAAAAAAAAACAAAACACTTATTACTGCTATTTATGAAAACAATATTGGCAATGTACCTGAGAGCTGCCAAGCAATACTGGTCCGAAGCAGTAAAATTTAACTCACTGCTTTGCAGGGACAATATTTGCAGATATGTGGATGCGTCAGCTGGCCTGTCACCTTGCACATGCACAGTGAAACTGAAAAACACAGGCTTTCTGTTGCACTAATGTGTGCAATAGTTACATAGAGTTTAAAAATAGATTTTATTTATTTGAAAATATTATACTAATTATTTTAAAACATTTATGGAGTTAAAAAAATGTTTTATGCTGGAAATAAAGTCTTTTATCAATACGTTTGTTCTATTATCACCATCTTGTGACCTTGAAATGGTGATAACAGTACAGGTATCACAGTGGTACAAATACTGCTGCAATACCTAATAAGTAGTCTTCACATGCAAAGACAATGTTATTGTCAACGGTAACCCATTCCTTGTTTTGGGCAAAGTGGAAATAAACCCAATTTCTGGGGAAGCAATAGGGCTTTTCGCCCTTTGATAAATCTGCCCCATTGTATTGGAACCAGACTGGAACCAGACTGTACACTATTTATTCCAGCTATACTTTACATTCACATTTATTGTTTGGACAATCCCCCCCCCCCCAGCAGGGACTTGCTGCCGACGGCTGCACACTATATGCAGGTCCGTTTGGCAGTGACAGGCAGGGACAGTGTGCTGGCCGGCTGCTCTGATTGTGTTTTGAACACAATCAGAGCAGCCGGGCAGCACACTGTCCCTACCTGTCACTGCCAAGTGGAACTGCACATAGTGTGCAGCCGCCGGCAGCCTTCGATGTCACAAAGGAGGTGGGGCCTAAGTCACCCTCCCCCTAAATCGCCCCGGGTACAACAATTTTCTAGATCCGCCCCTGGTATAGGGAGAGTTAAAATTACAGTGCACATGGTGGAGATATGTAGGAAACATGTCAATGTGTGGAAGCATTTAATCTTTGGTATTTGACCCTTTAGCTTTGAGGCTCTACCACAAATTCACCATGCTTCCTTTACAGTCTAGCTTCCTCCCCTAAATATAAATCCCACAACATAACACAATGGTTTCTTGTGTAGTTTCTTCCCTAAAAGATGTTTAATCCACTGTATCCATTTGAAATTAAAATGTTTGAATGAATGACTTTCCTCTCACTGCATTCTGCATGGCGTTTGAGATGTGCATTAGAAAGATAAAGTAAAAGGAAATCCATCATCTACACAAAAGTATAAGATATTGCATGAAAATTACTAGCAAATCACTGACTACCCTTGGGTTAAACTTGTTCATATAAATTATAAGAAATTAGAAAATTATTGTCCATGAAACACACTCGAAACAGCTGAGAATTACGCTATAAAGCCAACATACAAAACGGCATTAGTGTCTAAATTAAAAAAGACACTAGTTGCTATTTGTAATGTAAAACCAAATCATTATCGTTTTTACCTTCCACTCCCCTCCCCCAAGCTACAGGGGCACGGGGCATCTTTACAATTTTGGAGTAAATTAAACATACTTTACAGCCCTATATTTAGGTAAACTACGCAAGAAAATTTTGAGGTAATTTTCTGGTAACTATGGGAAGAAATTAGGTTTTTTAGCCATATTTGCCTGTTTTTCCAAAATCTACTCGCCATAAAATAAAAATATATTTATTTAATATTATTTTTAATAATTTCTATATTTAACATGCTAGTTGAAGCCAAACCAGCACAAGACCATAAATATTGTTCCAGTCAATAAAATGCAAATTACCTCATCATCAAGTGGTTAATACTAACAGTAATTAAAAGTTAAATAATAATAAAAAGAAAGTAGTATTAACCGCTTGTGATTTTAGTTCCCTAAAACACCTCTGCAATTTGTTTACTTCGACACAGGACTTGCAAAGCCTGGATAATGCTGCCACACTATTAATTGCGTACAAAAAGGACTAAATTGCCTCATCTTTCCTTTGATTTAAATAAATTGATCAAAGGCTTTGTAATTAAATTTCTTTGAAAAGGCTTCTCCCAGCACACAAAAGGAATGTTAGTTATGGAAAGAGAGGCTTTTGCTGTATTGTTGTTCTCCTACAATATTTTCATATTGTTTTCAGCATAAAAGAAGATGTTAAAGTAAATAAACAGGACATTGTTCTCTATATATTGTCCTTTGAACCTAGCGTTGTCATGTAAAAATTGGTTTGAAATGTACTTATCGTCTCATTTATTTGAGTGCTGCAAAGTATTGCAATGCATACTGTAAGTAAGAAAATATGGAAAAACATAATAATATGATGTGGATTTTTTTTCACTTTTATATTCATTATTAGTAACACATTTGATTAGCATTTTATGTGCGCTTTTACTAGCGCCTGTAGACTTTTCAGTGGGCTAAAATACAGAGTTACACAGAAATGGAACAAATAGTGTTCTGAAACAAGTGGAAATGCCAATGGGTAAGGTAGCACTAGGAACAATATTTTGTCTCAGGCCCATTTACAGTCATTTTACAAACATTAATCACAACTATAAAAATGTCAAAACACATAAATAGTGCATTTTGAAAACACCAGTGAGTATGAACACTTAGGCCTCATTAGGGTGAAAATAGTTTTGCAATAAAGAGGTACAAAAGCATGGATGGATTCTCTCTACAGTGGCTGATAGAGATAAGAAGACAAACTTTTCCAAACTAATTTGCAAAATATTCACCCTGGACCGCAAGTTGCTACAAAATTTCACACATTTTACAGGTGGGTTTCGGCCTTTCGTACCCCAAACACAACACACTAATGAATGAATTAATAGTCATCATCACAGCTCTATTCATAAGCTATAAATCCGTATAATGCGAATATAAAAGTACAGTGCAGAATGGTGACGGAAAGAGTAATTCAAAGATTGTATCACAGGAACTGCGCACCTCTTTGGTTGTGACAGACACTGAGGACATTGTCTGCTCTCCAGGTGGAAACATTACTTTAGGGGACAACTATACAAGAGAACCACTCCATATCCATGCTGTTCTATTAAGTTACATTGCTTCAATAACTGGCAACCTATGATGCATTAGCAAGCGGGTGCATATTAGTAATTTAACTATTATAGTTAAGCGCAATATAATGATATCAAACCCAGAAGTGAGCCACTGTACTGCAGTTAAAATGTTACCATAATGAATTATATACATTGGTTCGTGCCCATTTAACGGTAGTGCCACCACTTGGTCACAGTAAGTTTTGCTGTTCCTACACAGGATTCAATTCTGTCCCAGTTTTGCGCTTTGCGTGCCTTCTCTAAAGTACAGGTTAATGTATCCTGTGATCGAGAGAGGGAATGACACCTCATTGCTTCTAACACAGTATTGTAGAAATTGGCGTCCTGAGTAAGGTGCCCAAGGTTTGATAGGTTTTTATAACTTGATCACTAAGATTTAGCTGTAGGTTGCTAGGTCACCTGAGGCAAGCACTGTGTTTGGAAGAGCTAGAATTTACTATCTGTCCTAATTAACTAGGTTTACAATGCTTCCTGGTCAACTCACCAGAGAGAACGGAATTCCAAATTGGGTCCTTACGAACTCTTAACTCCGCTATTTCTAATGTTACTATTCTGCAATAATCAGTTCTGCACAACATTCAATGGTCTTGATTTTCTCTCATTGCTAGTTCCTTTAGCAGAAGACTTGTGGTTTAGTTTTACCTAATAAAAATGTTGATCCCTTATAACAAGAGCACACATATTTAAAAGGAGTAAAAAAATAAATCACATTGCTAAATTTATTATAAAGCAGCCAAGGGACTCAGTAGAGGGCACAGCCCTAGTTTAGGATGTGAGCCTACCACTTGAATACGCATTACGGTATCAGCCAGTCTATGGTTTGCTGTAAATCTATGTAATATATGTAATTTTTAATTCTGTTTCCAATTCATTCACATCCTCTCCAGTAAATGGGAGCAGAAAACCCCCAGGATAACTATATTTCTACATGGCTGAGTTTACTCAATGTGCTGGAACAACAATTAATACACTATTACAAATGTGACTGCTCTTGAAGCTGGCACACTGGGAATTATCACTTCCCTGGATCCCATAAGGTGAGTAAAAACCTAATACGCAGTCAGCATTGAAACAGAATATCCTCTTCAGTTTTCTTGCAATTCTGAAATTTATAACCTGGCATCAAAAGGAAGCCTGTGCTGGAGATATATGGGATCAGCTGACAGTGATTCAGGCTCACGCTGTGGGAACCATTTATCCGCAGGTCCCATTCAGCAGCCTTCTGTCCCTAACTTATCACATTCTCAGAAGCGGCGTTTGCACGCACCAAAGCTCATATATCACAACATCTATAAAGCTCATTTATCTCTGTGCTGTGAAGGGTATCACAAACATTGCACCATCAATTTCACATGAAGAGCCCAAAGGTTCCCATAGAAAACATATTTTCTCTGAAAGTTTCTTAATTCCCTTTTCCACATTTTGAAAAAAAAGACAGCATTAAAACAACAATTTACACAATGTTCAAATGTTTCTTTTTCTTCATACAACCAGCTGAGCTCTAAACATTGTTGCATCCTCCTGTGATAACTGCCAGTTCTAAGTTTATGTCACTTTAATGTTTCACAACTGGATGCCAAACGCCTATGTGTTCTAAGATCACAGAGATGCATATATGTATGGAGCTAAGTGCAAGCATGCTGTAGTGAAATTACAAGTGATTATTATTGCTGCTGCTCCAGATCATGATCTTGAATAATAGCAATAATACACGTCCTGTAATCTCTGAAGTGTATTCTGTTTCTATTACCCTAAAGCTTTATGAATAATGCTTTCTTTTCAAAAGGTAGCAAACGCCTGACTATACTGCAACCTTTACAGTGATACGGCTGGGGGGCTGCCCAGCAACAGGATGTATCAGGCCAGCAAGGCCATCCCAGGATTGGATGTAAGCATCACGTGACCGCCACAGATCCAACCCTGAGGTAGCGTCTTCATCCATATAAATATTATGAGAGGCTGGGAAATTTCTACACCTTTGAAAAGTCATATGTTCCTGAGAGACACAGTGAAAAATCCAGCACGTATCCTTTCCATTAATCCATAGCATGCCTTCATTAAATGACGATATTCAGTAGCGACTATTAAGTACACCTACTCATTAATGCAAATATGTAATAAGCCAAACATGTAACAGCAACTCTATGCTTAAAAACATGCAGATATGGTCAAGAGGTTCAGTTGTTGTTCAGACAAAACATCGGAATGGGGAAGGAATGTGATCTAGGTGACCGAGGAATGATTATTGGTGTCAGACGGGTGGTTTGAGTATCTCAGAAACTACTGGTCTCCGCAGATTCTCACGCACAACAGTCTCTAAAATTTACAGAGAATGGTGAGCAAAACAGAAAAACATGCAGTGCTTGGCAGTTCTGTGGGTGAAAACGCCTTGTTAAAGAGAGAGGTCAGAGGAGGATGACCAGACTGGTTCAAGCCCACTGGAAAGGGACAGTAACTCAAGAAGAGCATCTCCGAATGTACAGTATGTTGAACCTTAAAGTGGATGTGCTACACCACACCAGGTTCCACTCCTGTCAGATAACAACAGGTAAATGAGGCTACATTTACCTGGCTCACCAAACCTGGACAGTTGAAGAGTGGAAAAACGTCAACTTGTCTGTCGATTATCGATATCTGCCAGTAAAGGGGCGTCCCACCCAGTACTAGAAAGGTGTACCAAATAAAGTAGCCACTAAGTGTATGTAATCCAAGTTAATGATTCACAGCAACAGCACACTTTTGTTTGTGTATTTTACTATGCATTCATTTATTTAATCTTTTAGCTGCCTTATATTGCAAGAGAAGGTAGTATCTGCAAACTTAAAGGAGGTCTATTAAAAGCGGTGGTAGTCATTTTCTCGGTTCTTTAAAGCTGACACAGCTAACACCAACATTAAAATAGCGAAAACTATAACAGCAACAACCAAAACATGTAGACTTACCATCTGACATGAGACTATTTTCAGCACGCTTAATGAGCGGCAAATGTAACAAGTCTCTCCATCCAATAATGATGCCACTTCTAATGGACACACTGAAAATGCCAGTTTTAAAGTGGCAATGGGCAAACCTGACATCTGGAATACATTATACAGGTGGCAGTGTGTGCATTAGAAGTGATATCATTATTGGATGGAGAGATTTGTTACATTTGCCGCTCATTAAGCATCCTGAAAATAGTGCCGGTCTGTTAGATGGTAAGTCTACATTTTTCGGTTGTCTTCGCTATTTTAACGTCAGTGTTAGCTGTGTCGGCTTTTAAAGAGCTGAGAAAACCATCCACACTCATTAAAATCACTCATTTAAAAACAGTCACACTGCCCCAAATGATAAAATCATTTTCACACCATTGTTATTATGATTATGCTGCTTTATGATTAAAAAACATCAGCCACTAAGAGTTAAATGTTTTACAGAGCTGGTTGATTGCCCAATTCTAGTGTAGTAAAGAAATGGGAGGGGGAATTAAAAGCATAAGCAAAAAAACTATAATTTTCAATTAATCTAATTCAATTGGAAAAGATGCACTTTCGATATGTTTGAAATAGAATTGGAAATATATTTAATTAAATTATTATCACATACCTCCCAACTGTCCCGATTAGTGTTTGTGTCCCGAATCCAGTGACATAGAGCTATGTCTCTGCTAACGAGAGCTGCACGCACCTCCCACTGGTGAGCACAGCATTGAAAGGGTGTTTTCAAGGGACAGCAAGGAAGTTGGGGGCAGCCCAGTGCTCCTGAAGCTCTGGGCATGTCCCTGGGGGACATGGCAGTAAACGTCATGTGGACATGCCCCTGTGCAGTCTGAGTATACCCCACTGTCCCAAATTAAAATTTTCAAAAGTTGGAAGGTATGTTATAAGAATTATTCTGCATAAACAGCAAAGAGAGTAGAGAGAAGCTAATAGATGAACACAAAAGCACAGATTAACATTTTAGTTCTTTCTTATTTTAGCTTACGGGTGTTATAAAATAAGTAAATTATGTGGGTATATTAACATGTGCAATGCAGCCCAGTTACACATTTTAATAACCCTTGCTAATCAGAAGCTTATTTTGATAGTAATATATGCTTTGTATTAATGATTTGCAGTTAAACTTAGGTACTTCCATATTGGAGAGTTGCCATGTTCAGATGTTATTTGTTAGTAATACCATTTTGCGTAATTAGGCCAAATGCTGATACTACTCTATTCCTTTTGGATAATATACATCTTACTTTTTGCAGAGAACACAAGGGGATATTTATGAAAACTTGTGTACATGTAACTATAAAAATGTGTTGTAGCCCATAGTAGCAATGTGACGTTTTTTATTAATACAGTTTATAAAATGAAAGCAAATGACTAAGTAGTTGTTATTACAGCACCTCTATTATACAATTACCTTTGCACCAGTCTTAAAAACATCCCGCCAATGTCCAATGCAGGAAATACGTGGCGGAACAACCATGGGTGCAGGGGATGTGGGCGCTCAGGGTGTGCTACAAGGACCCTGCACCCCCCTCCTCCTCAAAGCCCACACAGCACTCTCTGAGGCCCTCTCTTTGCTAAAGCGAGCAGAGTCCTCTTCTCAGGCGGCACATATGTAGTGGGCACATGTGCCAGAGCAGAACGGGGTGCCCAGGAGGTTACAGCAGCATTGAGGGGCTCCAACTCAAATTTTGCTATGGGGTTTCCTTCCTGGGATTTCTTATTAGCAAATATACCACTATGCACTGATTTTAACAATAAGTGTAAAATCCTGCTTGTGGGTGATGCTCAATGTTCCTCAGATCAAGAGTGGTTCATCTTGTTTAATCTGAAATGTAAGCAGGATAAACCCCCCGGTCCTGAGGATATATGACACATTGCTTGGCAATACAGCTGGTTGCTAAGATTTGGAAACATGGAGAATTTGATTGTGCATCTGGAAAATTGGATTACAACCTACTATTCTGCATTGGCAATGTTCCAGTGCTGCTACTAATTCATTGAAAAAATATCCACTCTGTTGCCTCCCATAATATCCAAGGTTTAATCACTTTCTGTATTTCCAACTGTCTCCAAACTCTCTTCATTTCTTGCTTCACACCATTCACCTCCCATGACAGCTGATTATACATTGCCTGTAATGCACCCCTTCTAATAACTCCACAAAGGACATCATGTACTAGCTCCTTGAAGTGTTCATACTGTCTTGTTTGATCATAACCCATTATATGTACTGAATGTACTATTATAAAATGTACTAATATATTTGCATTATGCCATCAAATTCTATGTTTCTATGTTCCTTATGCAAGTGAAAGATACCAGTATTTTTATCTATTTCTTGTCTTTTGAGACCCATAATTGCTGGCTTTCTATTCTGCTAGCTGTTAAAAGATGGACCGTTATAATTAGAATGGAAAAAGTGGTAACTAAGACTAGTTATACAATTATTATTTTCATTAGAACCATTCTTCTCTTCCCCTGTCCCAAAGACCTATGAAATAAACAAAACAATAATCAACTCATCTCTTAAATATTTTAAGTTGTTCATGCACTGAGCAAGACTCTCTTGACTGAATTAAAGAGTTGTACTTAATACTCGAATGATACACATACCTCCGCATGTGCACTTCAGAAGCGGGGGCACACAGACATCTCTGACCTGAAAACTAATTAAAACAGGCGTTCTTTCTAGTTTACCATGTCTAAAATGCATGTTTATCTGTTATATTTGGCTAACGGTGCCATTTATACAACCTGCAGCATATCTGTTGTTGATGCAGCATGAAATGTTTATTAATCTTCTTCCCTGATTTGTTGCTGCTCAAGAAGCCTGCAAATTGGGTTAGGGTTATGTGACCACACAAATGCTGCACTCTATGTGAATGGCAGCAATAGGTGTTAGCAAATCTCTTTCCTCTGCTTTGACAGAATGCATGGCTTTCATTACCATCTTTAAGGCTTTGTAATGCTTGTCCAAAGGTTAATGCTCTTAAATGTGCACAGCATCTTAATCCAATTCTATAGTGTGATTGTAAAACGTCTGCTTTGGTCTAAATGATCAAACATTGAAGGTACATCTTGCTTCCCTGTGATGTTGTAAGCACCACTTACAATGAAACATTTTTGTAAGAGATACTTTCGTTGTGCGAGTGTATAGTTTTATGATAGAGAAGATAATAGGCGATAACTAATTAATATTATGCATAAACCAATTTATTCCCTACTATCATGATTTACAGGTTACTCTGCTTTTTATGCCTGACCTGTAGTAGCCATAGTGCTGGCTATTCCCCTGTGTTTAATTTGTCCATTTTAATTAGGTAGAGGAAACAATGTAAACACAAGGACTGCACAACAGTTTTCTTTTGAGATTTTTAGCATCATTTACAAAGCACAGCACTACTCACCTGCCAAGAGAGTGTGAAAATGTGCTGATCTGTAGCGTGGAGCATACAAGAGACTGATAAAGGATGTCATCCGACAGAGTAGCAGGATCACGTCCTAGCCCCGGATTTGTGGAAAGGTCACTTAGGCCCAGTGCTAGGATGGCAGTATTTTAGCATTTTACTATATTATTTGTTTATTTCAGCCAGAGCACACAATCCCCACTCTTCATAATTGGTGACAAAATACTTTTATTCACTTACACATACTTGTGTTACGTCTCTGACAAAGGAAGGATGGTGACATACAGGGGTCCATTAGTTTCTATTTTATTTTATTTTCTTTTTTAAGAAAGCAGAATCATCAGCTCACTTATTTTATGTAAAAATCTCTTCCCTTGAAAAAAAAATCACTTCTGTTCCCTTGCTCAACATTTAATGATTCACAAAATATTTTGCCCACATGTAAAACATTTAACATAATTCAGTGAAAAGATCCCAATTAGTAGTATTTGAATAGCAAAGCAATCTGCTTTGTGTATCTAAAACTCAAGAGTGATAATCTGATCCATAGTACAGATTTGTCTGGGGGCCTAAACTAACCTGCAAAGTGGTGGTGGTTGCTTGCCCAAAGCAAAACCTACCCAGTATGATTGCTGCAGAAAGAAATTTCAGAAACAAGACTTGGGGGTATTTTTGCTAAAGTGCAGATTTGTAAAAATCTCATTTCTGGCGACTTTATTTGCGGTTTTGAAAACTTTAAAATTACTAGACGCCTAACAGCACATAGAATCGCACTTCTTTAAACTGCGTGGTTTAAAACCACAATCTGTATTTTTTCACATTTCAGGTGTACAAACCGCGCTGTTTAAGAACGTGCGGTTTCAAAACCACGCATCAAACCATCAGAAATATGGCAGGTTTTTTAGACCGCTTGATGTTTGAGTATTTTGCCTGTAAGACTGTTAAAATAAATATATACAATATTTGAAAATACTAACGATTGGGCCTCCACACCTGGAACTGACCAGTCCTCCTGTGCCTTTAATGTAAGTGGCGGATTTAATGTATAAGTGTAATAGTACTTTTGTAAACATAGGCTTAGAGGGGCTTTTAATATAAGTGTGGGGGAGGGAGGACAAGGATTTTTAATGTAAGTGCAGTTGGGGTATTTTATGTGAAGTGAATGGGGTGTGAAATATTAATTTCATAGTAGGTTGAGAGAAGGAGCTTTTATTGGTGGAGTGAAGGTTGGGGATATTTAATTTAATAGTGAGGTTAAGGCATACCTATTAAAGATGGGATGATGGGACTATTCATTTAATGTTGGGATGGTTTTGGTGCTATTAGCTGAATGTGTGGCTGACTTTGGGGAGAAGGAGAGATATTTCTTAAAAGTGAATGCTAATTATTTAATGTTTGGGAGGAAATAGGTTTATTCATTAAATCTAAATACTATTCATTTAATGTTCGGGTTGTTTGGGGGGAAATGGATCTTTTTATTTAATGTGAATGACCTTAATTCACTGTCCGGGTTGGTTGCTGGGAGGCCTAATTATTAAACCTGGGTGCTTTTGATTTAATATCTGTCTGCTTTGGGGGAGGGAGGCCTAGTGTGTTCACTCATTGCTGGGAATTCTATATCATGTAATTGTCCCTTTTCCAAACAGCGACTCAACCTTCCGGGATCCAGACAAGCAGCAACTAAGCTTAGGACATGAGCACCAGCAACAAGCATTGAAAGCAGCAAGAATAGGTAGGTGAGAGCAGGACAGTCTGCCAACTATTCTGACACACTCAGTCAGGACTTTGTAAATAATTAACTGTCCCTACAGTCAGGAGTTTGTCCTGACTGCAGGGACAGTTGGGAGGTATGTCCCGCTTCACACAACTCTGCTCTAAAAGGTAGAGCAGTGTGCACCTAACAGTAGTGCACGCAGCATTGCCCGTGTATATGATGGGATAGGAAAAATGGAGAGCAGCCAAGCACTGTCTAAAATTATAGCCGCGCCCCCATGCATGCTGGTCACGCCCACTGGCGGCATGGCGTGAAAAACCCTCTCTACAAATCCTGCGTTTGTCCTTGATTTCTGCCCGCTCTTGATGCCCCTGTTATGCTGAACTGTTTCTGTATGCCACGTGATTTGTTCTGTTACTTGCATATCTATCTATCTATCTATCTATCTATCTATCTATCTATCTATCTATCTATCTATCTACTTCTGCAATTTTATCAATTTGTTGTATATTCTAACTCCTATATATGACGCTCTGGAAGCCTTGAGGCACTTTATGGATAAGAGATAATAATAATATTTACATCACAGACACCTGCAATCTCAATAAGGGTGTGTAGACTGTGTCAGGTTGTTTTGATTTTTTGTTTTTTATTTCAAATGTTTTTTTTTCCATTGTTTTGTGTGTAAAGTTCAGGTATTTCTGGCATATTAGAAGTTGACATCTACAAGATTGCTTTTGGAAGGATCTAAGTTAAACAATTGTGTAAAACATAAATAGTGGTCATTATGACTAGGTTTAAGCTGTTGTACATATGTTACACATATGTTAAGTGCACACATGTTATGTGAAGTTTATTGTTTCTTCAAGCAAAATAAGTCCAAGATGTTCCAGCTTTGTGTACTCCCACCTAATAAATATTTGTCTCTATAACATACCCACAGATTTCCTGTGGCATTGTACAAGGTTAGGTCAATGCAGATCTGTACTATTGCCACACTTTAACTTTTATCTGTCACCTCTGCGGTAATTGATATAAGGAATCTGATGTAAACATGAAAGTAAAATGGAACTTTGTTTATACTGTTGTAATTTTATGTTATATGCACTTTGTCCCATATACTTTCGGGATGTAAAAACAGAGTTCTGCATTTAAAATAAATAGTAGCTTTTTGACCATGTACATTGCTAGCAATATATACAGTTTAACTCAATGTCTGAATTTAGACTGTAAGCTTCAACGGTGCAGGGACTGATGTGAGTGAGCTCTCTGTACAGTACTGCGGAATCAGTGTTGCTATATAAATAAATGGTGAGGATGATGAGAGTTATCTGATTGTACTCTAGCAGTATTATTGTCTTTAACTGAATCCAAACCTGAGAGCCCAAGTCCCGGCAAGCCGGGTCACACTTTCCCAGACTGGCCTGGCGAACAGAGACTCCTCTAACTGCTGCCAGCCAGTAGTGCCGGGGAACTGAGCATCACTCAGCTGATCCTGGCAACCTTCTATTGATAAACTGTGCTGACGAAAATTGTCTATTGCTGAGATAAACAGCAACAGGAAATCTTTAGAACCACTAGGTCATGATAAATAGACTGATAAATATACAATGATCTCAGTGCAAGTCATAACATTGTTAACATTATATACAGTTTACCTTAATGTTTGAGAGTATTCTGATTGTACTCTAACAGGGTGGTCAAGGGGTGCTAAGGTTTAACTTCACTGCTACTTGTAATATTAACATAAAGGTATGTTTATCTATTTTTGAAATCACCAGTGGATTAAACATTCAATATTTAAATACAGACTCCCTGAGGAATAGTACACAACCCGATTGCATAATGTGGGATGATCTGTCATAAGTTCATAACAAAATGTACAAAGATCAGGACATAACATTGAATGTCTACTAGGTTAAAGGGTAACATAAACTTTATATTTAAATGTTAATTTATGATCCCCTTAAATAGTAAGTGATAACATAGTCTGCAGAATCCTAACTATCAATGAACTTACTCCATACCACATGCTACAGTAGGTCATGCAGGTCACATAGGCACAAAACTGATTTATTCCTAAAGCTTTTCAGTTAAAAATAAACCACAATAGAGAAAGAGAAACATTTAGCCACAGGCATAGAATTATCACAGTGGAATACCCAAGGCCTTCCTGCTACATCACGGAATGGTTATTCAGACTATATTGCAGTTATCTATCCCTGCTTCCTCCATGACATCATGGATCTGTCTTCCTCTCTGACAAAAGGAAGATTGTGTAAAGGTTACGATATAATGTAGTGCTGCTGATTCAGGAAGTTATAACAAACATAAATACATTCCAAAAGATCTTCCAGTCTAGGAACAGGCTTAACAGCCCACTATCCCTTCACGTCTTCACCCTCAGTAGTGCTCGTTCATGCCTCTGTTCTCCTATATGGTTCTGATTTTAATGGAAACAAAATGAGTGACAAAGATTGCCGTGACCTTTTCATAAAGCCAAGTAGATCTGAGTTTGGAAAATACTGGAACATAAACATTGGTGGTGGTAGAGAGGCTGTGAAGAAGCTGGATTTAAAATTAAGGATTAGTCTTTTTTTACCTACCACGTACTAGCCTGGTGTAGGAAGGCGAGGGAGCTTCTACAGGCGCCTGAACCCTTAATCAGGCCCTGCTTAGAAGCATTTTGGTGGCATATGAAATCCATGCAAATAACAACTATAGCTACCGTGCTAATATATGGACAAAAAAGTCTATGACAACAATCTTGACGCTCAGTTCAAGACTGTATCGGTAATAGTCCAATGTAAATTCACACCCGGACACCTCCTTCAGACAAAGGAGCAGCCTCCCTTCAAATTCGGATGGTAAACCAACGAGCAAATCTAAAATGTAAAGCAGAAGGGAAAAGCGCCTATGGTATAGTATTTTTAGAAATTATGACGCCAAAACCAAGGTATGTGCAAATGTGTACCAGATAAATTCTTGAAAAACTGCTCATCAGTGTACAAAGCCTGGGTACTTCAATCCAATCATGTAGGTCCACACCAGTGCCGTATACTCATATATAGAGAGAAAAGAACCAAAAATAGTGCAATAAAATAAACCATATAGGACAATAATATAATAATAATATGTCTGCTCACCATAAATTGTGCGTACCAGAAATAAATATTAAAGTGCTTATCTGTAGGATTGCTTATTGCAGATGGAAGTGTCTCTTATTCAGTTCACTCCATCACAGGTTCAGGACAGGCATTATGGAAATAAAAAGAGGTCCCAGATAGTGTAGTATATTCAATAAGATAGAGTTTAATCACAGCATAAGAATCACACTCACAATTTAAATAAAAAATCAGGCTTATCTGTATCTCAGGTAAAATCCTTATCTCCAATCTGGATGGATCCAGGTGTCATAAGATTCAACTAGTAGTTTGCTGGAAACAGTAACCAGATAGAGGGAACCAATACACTCTCAATACTTCAATGCATTTAGTCAATAATAGACTTCATCAGGTACCCTCCTGATGAAGTCTGTAAGGGACAGAGGTGCTATATATATATATATATATATAGCTCCACGGAAATTACTTTCAGGTCACTCTAGTGTGGAGGTCATCAGAGAAAGAAAAAATAGTTTGGAAAGTGATTTTACTAAAGCTGTCATTTTAAAGGAATGATCCAAGCGTGAACATCCACAACCAAATGAATTTCTGTCTTCCTTGCATATGTGTACGGGACTGGAGTAAACATACATGCTGGAATAATTACTCTGAAATACTACACAAGTGTGCGCCTTTTCCTTATATCTTATAAATGTCTAGTGGCGTGTGTTAGTCTGTCTGTGTGTGTGTGGAAAAAATAAAACCAAGCTGCAGTGCCACCTGCTGGGCAGAGTTATACACTGACCTACTAAATTCTTAGTGTGTGTGTAAAAAAAAATCAGAAAGGGCTGAAATTTGGTATACTAAGATGTTTTTAATTTGTTAATTTAATTTGTTAATTGTTAAAAGTGTTTATAAAGATTTAAAAAAATATATATATATTTCTTGAAGGAGAAGTGACAGTTGGGAGTGGTTGGTGGTTGCCGGGGGTGACAGTGGGGAGTGGTTGGTGGTTGAGGCCTGGGCTATGGCCCAAATGCATGACAAGAACCTTTTTAACACCTTAAGTAGCTTGATTTGACTAGAATGCATGAGTATCATGCTCGGGTTAACTTGTATATGTATATATATATATATATATATATATATATATATATATATATATATATATATATATATATATATATATAGTATATAAGTGCTACTTTTGTGTCTTTCTGCACCCAGAGAAGGGAAACAAATAAGAAATATTACAAGGATAACTGTGGTTGGACTGGCACAGTCCTCCCTTCATTGAGAAGTTATATAAGTTTTTATATATTACATATATATTGTTTCTTCTGGAAAGGATAAATCCAGGACTTATCTGTGTGAGAAAGAAAATATTGCCTTGCACAATTTGCCTTTCGGCTTTGCTACGATCTATCAGTAGCACTCCATATTTCTGCTTGCTTGCCCTGCATGTGGTATAAATCAAAACCTTTTCTCTTGGAGTGCTGCCAGCACTTCCTATGCCTTGGCAGTCTGCCAGCCAATTGTGAGTTGATAAAAAAGTACAAGTTGAAGCCTATCATCAAACTGCAAGAAGCTCTGCACAGTCATTGCTGACCCCACTATCTGTGGAGGGTAATACCGCTATGACTGGAAACACCACAATCACATTACTTGAAGCCAGGTAACGTCTCTGTACTTTCTTGGCACACATGCTTAGAACTTAGTAATACAGACCTGTAACCAGCAGCCAGTCTAGGCTGAAGTTCTGATGACTGTCAATGGTTATGTGCTAATAATAAGTGGTCATCCTATAATAAGACATAGTCAGGAAGATACCCTCATTGCAGGATTAGGGGGTATGGAGGCAGTAGAATGTTATAACTCAAATCATAAAATGTATATATCTTTTTAAATGTGTTAGACAAACTTAGTTGCTGCTAACAAGTTGGTAGATTTTATATTAATTAAGTGATAAAAGTGACAATATTTGTATTTTATAGTGCCAAGTTCAGTAATCAGTAAACATTAAATCAAATCGGTTGTTCTCCACTCCACTGGCCAGTATAGAGGAAATACAGAGTGTCAGAGCTGAGATCTCCCTATATGGCCTTTTTACTGTGGCTATGCAAGGAATAAACTATAACCTCTAGATCATTTCCACTACTCTGATTGGTGGATAGTGCTGCCCATTCAACAATCTGCGCTGGGTGCTCCCAACACTTTACTGGTGGAAGGATGACCAATCAGAGTGTCCCAATGGTATGAATGCTTTCAAGTAATTCCCACAGAGAAAAGTGTATTGTGGGAGGAGAGACCAGCGAGTATCTTTCACCATCAGAAATCTGGATTCTGTATTGTGTCTTCACTGAAGATCTGGGGTCTGCATTATATAGTCACCAAAAATTAGAGGGTCTGCATTGTATTGTTCCCTTAGATTTGAGGGTCTGAATCAAGGCCACCAAACTATCCTTGAAATCCTTGGTACTTAAGGACCCTTCTGAGTGAAAGCCCCACCCCCTAACCTAGCAGGGTGGTGCCCAGACAATGCTTGCATAAGATGCCCCAGACCACTTGCTCCTCGAGGCAACTGTATACAGGGAGGCTTCTGGCTGCCTTAAGTGTTGCAGCACCATTATGTTATGTCTGCAACACTTAAAGGAGTTGGGTGTGGGAACAGGTGCTGTTCCATAGCAAGGTAGGGAGAGGAGGATACTACAGGTGGGTAACAGACAATCTCCTTTGTCCTGGGGAGCTCCTGTCTTATACCATTCCCTTCTGGGCTGTTCATTCCTCTTTATCTATTGTTCCATTCGGGTTTCTCTTGTCTGTTAGTATGTATGAAATATTCTTATCATTACTCAGTACAGGCTGTTGGCACTAATTAAATAGAATGTAATAATTACTAACTACCTAAAACCACAGGGCTTACAGTACCTCATCTGTGTATAACAGTAAGATGTTAGTACCACAGACAAATCTCCAGTATCATATAGTGGACTAATGGGCTCATTCACTCCTTCCACTTTATTATTATTATTAGTAGTAGTATTATTATTATTATTGATATTGTTATTGTTATTTTTATTATTAACAAAGGCGCACAGGACAGTGAAGAAAACAGAACATACACATAAAAGACACATACAATGTAGGGAAAATAAATGAGGGTCTTGTTGATAAGAGAGCTTACAATTTTGTACCATACTTGCCCCTAATCTACCTACAACAACCACATATATCCAAGCCAAAACCCCAAATGGTTTTTGCATTTTTTAGGATTGGGAAAAGTGCATTTAAGCAATAAATTGATATGGAGATTTATCTTCCTGACTGCTGTCCTGCACCGGTTTCCAAACCCCACTCTATTGGCTGGCCATCCCTATCTGTCACTGTCTATACTCTCTCCGGTGGATGGCGAAGCTCCTTCACAGGCATATTGCCGCTAAGCAGCAGCACACACTATTTCATGGGCCCTGACCATTGCATCCTCCCCAGTGGGCCCTTCATGTCCAGTTTTACACTGTTCTGCATAGTCACTAGTAATAAGTGGTCTGCATTGGTTAGCCACAAGATATTTGGCGTCTGCATTGTATAGTAATCAGATATTTGGGGATCTGCATAGCCACCAAAGATTTATAATTTTGCATTACAAAACAACCAAAACTTTGGGGGCCTGAATCACATAGCCAACAGAGATTTACGGTGTCTATTGTATAATGGTCAATAAGATGCTTTCTATATTCTATATTGGTCACTATAATGCTCTCAGCATTGTATACTGACTAGTAGAATGCTCCTCGTACTATATATGGATACCATTCTATATACTGTATATAGGTCACTTTTATGCTCTATGTATTGTATAGCAGTCACTAGCATGTGAGTTGAACAAGGGTCAAACCTTCTATTTGTACTAAACATTTATCTCCTGATATATGTTTTATCTCCAGTTTTAAGTGAGCATAACTAGCAGCGAATCAGATTATCAGAATGGTCACAGCAGAACAGAATATTTCAGGATATACGTGTGTTAATCTTGTTGATCTTAGAGGCAGTATGTAATAATATCAATAATTATGATGGGAGGAGGCAAGCAAGAAGCCACAGTTAGATAGTGGAAGGAACAGAGTCCTAAACAGAACAGAGTATATATGAGGCTCCTGTGAAACTGATACAGGAGTCTCTATATGAAATGTTTATCATGCATGCAACGTGCTACCAGAATAAAGTACTAGTAGCATAATAAAGCAAAAATGCAGTAAAACAGTGATGGTTGGATCAGTATAGTATAATATATAAATATATGTAAAACATAATATATCCTGTGAAATACAGTATTGTTCTGTAAACTGAATTTATTAGTGATTATAATCATGTATGGGGAATATACAACTCTTTATGCATAAAATGTTAATTATAGTTTTTTTTAAGTATTTATTGTTCAGCATCTCTTGACAATTATACTTTATAGTCTTACAGTGCACTTTAGGCTGCATACACAGCACGTCTATCAGGAGACAGCAATGCTGACCAGGATTGTGGACATATCCCAAATGATTCTACTACACAATCCACTTTAGACTCTATTGTTAATACAAATAAGCCTAAAGCATACTTCAAAATTCCATGTTCTCTAGTAACACATTAAACAAAAATGCAGCACATCTGTGTATGTGTGTGAGGGTAAGGGAAAAACAATGATAAAATCAGTGTCCCTACTGTACTATAGCAGCATAAACAAAAAAACAAATGCGCCCACAGGAGAACTGTTTTGCCATTTAAAATGTAGATGTTTCCTCTTGTGATGTTTTGTAAAACCATAAATTGTATATATTACAGTTATCCTATCCGCCCAAGGACAGTAGAAAAGTGATTTTGCCAGTATGTCTACTTGTAAAACATGATTCTTCACAAATATAATATTCCTTGTTAGAAGAGACTTATCTGATCTAACAGTTCGTGTAAGCCAATAATGCACCTTAATTGGGCTCATTTTATTAGGAGTGTAAATTAGGAAAGAATGGTATCAGCAGGCACTCTTAAATATAACATTAAAAAAAAAACCCTGGAGTACTCAGTTGTATCACAATGTTCCATTCATTGTGCAGCTAAATGGCTTAAAATATAATAATCAAAAGAATGAGACATAACAGAGGCATTAAAAAGATCTTCCGGAAACAATATCCCATTTTTTTATGTGTTGGCAGAAAGCTTTGGAGAAATTGAAAACATATTTGATTTCCTTTCCACAAATTGAAGTTATTTTGTGCTTCTCCAGTGTTTCTTTTGTAAATTGAATTTTAATTTTAAAATGTGCACCATCCCTCCAACTAAAGGGCAGAACGCCACAAAGGGGCTCATGCAAAGTTGGACGCAAGTGTTTTCTTTGCACAAAATACACATTTTCATACTGTGCACAAAAGCGCAAATCCCTATGCAGACTCTTACACTTACTAGTCTGTATGCTTTAAGAGGTGGAACGGAGGGGGGAGGGGGGGGGGGTTTGGGCGAAAAGGGCTGGCAAGCGTTGGGCAAGTACAGTAAAGTCATGTTCACTTGCAACCTATGTAGAGTTCGTGACAAACGCTGATATGCCTCGCAGGAGGTGCATCTGTTATGGGTGCTCGTCCTCTAGTGCAAGATGTGTGCTGATGATGATGATTTTAAATAAAGCATTGCTTTTTCAAAAAAGTGCCCAACACCCTTCCAAAAGTGGCACCAGCACTAGTGCTTGCAATCTAGACTAGCAGCAATTTTGGGGGGATCGAACATACGCTACCAGCACTAGGATATCACAGGCTGGGCTGTTAGCACTATAACAGGGAAACCCGCAGCATGGGTTCCCAATGTCATAATGTCAACCAGTCCAACACATGGCTGAATTCTTTTGGGAAGTCAGGCCAGCAAAAAAATATGTGCCCCAAGGGAAAACAGCTAAATGCTGAAAGCATTACATGCAGTATGTACTGCCACCCCAGACCCGATGGGACCTGTAGTAAAGCTGCAATAAACACACAGACACTGTAACACACTCCTTTATTAAAAAGAGAGACTTCCGAAGACATGCCCACTTTTACCTATTCATTGCTCACCTAAATCCATGGGGGGTTCTCTTTTTTCTTCCAGCTTTGAATCCATTTGGAAATAAAACACACCTATAGCTGGCAAGGAACTGATCCTTGCTGAGCTGCAATGCGAATGGCAGGCTAAGCCACCTGTCACCTTCTATTACCTACAGAGCGGCTTCCCTTTCATTGTTTAGCAGTGGAGAGACTCACATGGGTTCTCCCCACTAACCACAACGAGTTACATTGATAAAATGTCTGTTAACATTATTTACTTACGTATTTCTTTATTATAATAAACACATTAACACACCAGTCATCAACATCAAATTGAAGATGATGACTTTCATCTCTATACCGCATGATACGCTTAAAGCTTTTGATCCGCTTTAAATGCATATTCCTCCAGCACGTGTATTTGACAGAGTCTGCTGTGTTGTATGTACCCTAAGACACATGCAGCTCAGCATCTCCCCTGCAGGGGGCATGTCTGGACGCATCTTATGTCTCCACTTTTAACGTCAAATGCGTTCAACTGTACATGAGGCCCAAAGTGAGCAACTAATAATTCCCAGATGGGGACTGTTTTACATACACCAATATAGTACTATATAAACCATACTCTTGCAGATAGAAATTCAATTTATTTTGAGCAGCTCTGTAAGGAGATACTTTGATTTCCTCTTGTACAAACAGCTCCTTTTAAGGCTTTACATGTTGAATATGAAATATTTGCTTAAGCAACCAAATCAATAGTAGATAGCATGAAGCATTTATTTTTTATTAAGTTATAGATACATCTTATCCGTTCAAAATACATAAAACAGAATCTCAGATGCTACATTAAGTAAAGGAATAGAAGTGAGCCGACAGCAGCAGGGGATGAGCGCTGTCTCTGGGAAATTATGGAGACCATCCAAATGGTAGAAGAAAATCAACACTAGAGGTAGCATATTTATAACCATTGAAACATTTTGTTTGAGGAAGATCATACTTGCCTACTTTTGCAGGCAGCTTTTCGGGAGGGGGTCCGTCGAGGGGGGCGTGGCCACGCGCGGTGCACCGTCAGGGAATTTAGCAAACCGCAGCAGGGGGCGGGGCCACAATTACGCATTTAGCCCCTCCCCCCCGCCATTTTCAACAACGTTGAAATCTGGATCCGGGATTTTTGCCTGCTCTCTAGGGAGTCCGGGAGAACTCCTAAAAATTCGAGAGTCTCCCGGACATTCCGGGAGAGTAGGCAACTATGAGGAAGATACATGTCAATTGGTGCTATAGAAATGAGCAATAATAATAAAAATATTAACATTATATAGTTATCTGTATATACATTGCAAATGATGATGATATTAATTGTTGTGCTAAATTGTTTATTACCACAATTATACATGCTGGCACTTCTAGTTTGAGAAGCACAAGCCTGCAGTGCATGCTGGCACTTGTAGTACCACAAGTGCTTGCATTATGTTTTGAGAGTAGTACCCTGGTAGCCAGCAGCCAGAGGTACCAGGAGGGGCTTAGTGCTAGTCAGCATTAGGCCTGATGCAGGGTAGGCTGGGCACGGGACTGGAAGCGAAGGAAGGGTTTTTTTTTTTACCATTTATTTATTTTTATACTAATAATTTTTACACCTTCTGATGGACAAGATAGCTCATACAGCTTGCAGTTTGAGATCTCACATCTGTCAGAACCACATCTTATTTTTAACCAGTAGACGGCGGTTTGCAGTTTCAAATCATGTCCTTTGTGTGCGGTTTGGCCTTCAGCTAATGGTACAGTTTACAAACTGCACGTGAAAACGCATAAAAACCTGCGGTTTCATCAATTCACAGGTTAGAAAATCCCCCCGGTCTTCTATAAGACTACTTCACAATAAACCAGTTCAGTTATTCTCCATATTTGACCTTATGGGATCTGAATGTTACACACATACACTTCAGCATCCTTTTGGATATTTATCATCATAAAATACAGCTTGCTCTACCTTACACAGCTATATGTGCAATGTACTGCTGAGCAGATACACAGCAGATTGTGTATGTGTTCCTGGTATAATTGCTGATCTGCCAATGCATTGAGCAGAGATGCCTGCAATGCAGCAGCTGGTCTAACCATTAATATACAATGGCTGAACCTATACCGCTCCAGTCCTAGACAACGTTAAAATAAAGTGCTAAGATTTGGACATTTTACATATTAACCCATCTAGATAAATAGATCTACCTTGTAACTGTGGTATAGCGCTGATTTTACAGCATTGACAGGCTGCGCTTTTCTGTCACCTATAAATAATTATAATGTGCTTTACTATAACAACACAGTATACTATTCTATAATATAATCAGTTATAACTGGCAGGAGTGCATCCAGAAACCAGGAGTTATGTAGATCAGTCAGCAGTGCTTACAGAGTAAGTATGATCACTCTCTTATAGGAATAGAAGTCCATCTGGGAAGGGGATAAGGAGAAAAAATATATTTTAAAAGTGGAAAACGGAGCAAATAAAGTAGAACACCTTATTCTCACTATGTATCTCCCCCAGCAGTAGGCAACAGAGGTATAAATAAACTGTAGGGTCAGTGTAGACAATTACTAGTGGTTTTCCAAGGCTGTATTTTCTATAGATGAGAGGTGTTTGCACTGTTTGTATTGTGCAGCCAAAATCAATTTTATCCCCCAGCGTGCGCGTTTTTAGAGGAGGCTGAAGGACCAACCTGCAATGGTTTTTTTTTCTTGCAAACCTTAATTGCATCTGTAAGAGGAATATAAAGGCAATACTGCTCTGATCTTCCTTTAGATATGTAGCTTTTCTCCTTTACCCTCTTAATATCTCACACAATCATTGTTTAGAGCTGAACCTCTCATTTCAGATGGGATTTAGGAAAGACAAGGTTGAAGTTCCACAGCATACTAATGCAATATCCTTGGCTGAGTCACACGGGATTACTGCACAACTGCAACAAGGTCACTGTTCATGAAAATCTAAGTGATCTCTAGCGCTCTTTGAAAGCCGCAGAGAAACTATTAATGTCTCTGGCTGAATATAACACTGACCCTCAGGCGCACACACAATCCCTAAGAGAAGCATCTAATCTATCCTCTGCTGCAGACACATGACATTAAATCAAATCATTTATTTCATGGAAACAAATCGCCTTTTACATGTCTTTAAACCAATTAGAAGTGCTTGTGAAGGCCAGGAAGTTAGAAGCCTTTGATGTACACTGGTGGATATTTCCGTTGCAACAGATTTAGGAATGTTACATCAGTGCAGTGTGACAGAGACATTGTGTAACTTTTCTGGCAGAGTGTGCTATCATGTAAATAACACAATCCGCAGGCATAAAAGCCACCACTGGTGATTGGGTCAGGTTGGCAGAAGAGACGACTGCACGTGCAGTTTTGGGGCTCGATCCATTGGCACACACAGGCTGTGAATAATGTGTTGTCACATAGAGATCAATTATTCCTATGTTGTCAGCTTTTTGGTGCATACGTAGAAGCAGTTTAACACCCTACAGTTCTGCAGGAGGTGACTAGAACTTGAGAGCTTATCAAAATAATGTTCTAAGTTGTGTCTATGGTTTGTCCAACATTTGTTAACACTGATTTGAGAATAGAGATGGAATTTGTCATAGATTTCAAGCAGTTTCTATTTTGACAAACCCTTGTTTGATTACCTGCCATTATTAAGCCTTCCATAATTACACATTCTTTCAGGTGCACACAGTGGACCACATTTAGAGTCGGACACAAAGTCCGTTTTAGGCGCATCTAACCAAAAACCACTACCACGCATGTGCAGAAAGCACCAAATCCGCCTGCATCTTGGACGCAATTAACACTTGCGACAGCTTGGGACTCACTACGAGAGAATGGGAGGAACACGGAATTGTGAAGGCGTGACCATGTAATTACATCCTAGTCGCAGTGAGGCGCAGACACAACACACATCTGAACAGGGCTAAAGCTGTGCGGCAGGAATTAGGTGGCGCAAGCGGTTAGCTAGCTGCAGGAACTGCTCGCAGCTCAGTAGAGTATTACGAGTGGGACGCAACTGGGGTTGCTTGCCACTCGTATTACCCTACCAAGCTGCGGCACACTCCCAATCCTACACTTCTTAGACAGACTTTGCGTCCAACTCTAAATGAGGTCCTCTGTGTTCTCAGGAGAAGTCCTATTCAACTGTCTCCATGTGGCGTCTGGGTATTATTAGGCAACCGTTCTACACTACACATGGACAGCAAGAAGAAGATGAAGTTTTGTGTGAAACTATCTTACTGTCTCTATTAAATTGTCACCCAAGGAAAGGTTCTCTACATGTGACACCGAACTGCAAAGCACTACAGCAGATGCAACTTAGTGAGCCGTAATTCTCAATTATTGTATTAATCTATAAACTACAAAAAAATGTTACTTAACATGTAGGTTACAAATTCAATATAAGGGGAAAAAGTACAACATATTCATTACTCTTATAATTAGGAAGACGCTCATGAGCTGCCACAGTTTTGCTTGCAAGCACATATTTTAATTGATGAGTTTTTGTGACTGCAGTTGATTATTTTATGCGAACAGAGAAAGGATCATGTTAAGTCCCAATGCTATATGGTAATTAAATGCCTATTGTTGGAATATATTGCTGCTAACTCTATTTATAGGAATATCAAAAATTTACCATTACTGTGCCAGTGTAAAAGGAAACTCATAACGCTATAGCGGCTGCATATAAGCTACATTTTATTTACTGCATTACATCTATTATATATCTATACACAAATATACAGAAAAATAAAAATAAAAATAAAAACAATGAAATTCTAATCTTACCAACCAACCAACCAAAGACCTTACATGGTTAATCCACCCAACACATGTTTTGTAATTCACAAGATTCTGCACAAGAAAATGAGAAAAGCTGGTTTATCAGGGACAGTAACACTTTATTCCCAAAGGACTTTGGCTAAGTCCATTTCCTGACTGCAGCTTTAATTGAAAAGCAGGAGGAGAAGAAGAGGAGGCCTCGGAATGGTTCTGCTTTGACAATAAATCGTCCTGACATTGACAAATGCATGCATTTACTCAGCAGCCTAACACTTCCTTATAAACATGAAAAAACCAGAACCCAGCACAGGGTCTGCCTACTTCATCACACCTTTTTTTTTTCCAAAGCAGCTGCCGGATACTTAACTGCCGCAGAAAGTGGGAATACGGTTTATCTAGGACATCTTGTATACTTACTCTAACAGCACAACTTCCAGAAAGTTTATGGACAATTGTTATGTTATCTAGTATGTCATAAAAATAGCAACAAAGGTTCACATGTGTATAGTATTCAGGTGTCCTCCTGGAATGCTACTTAAACACCCTATTGCTACTTAGAAACACCCTATCCTTACTTAGACTCATGAGAAACACACTATTGCTAAAAAGACACATAAGAAAAAACCCAATTACAACTTAGACAAGTGAGAAACACTTATTTGAGAAAACAATCTAATAGATATTGCTATCAGCCCTGATCAACATCAACCCCGTCAGCTGAATGTAGATGTGAATGGTTACATCTGACAGAGGTCCAGTCACTTGGCGGTTGGGTTCTGCGGCCAACTTACAATGTGTAAGGTCACTTAGCATCTACAATAGACCTGATGTTTTGTGACATCCAAGTCTATGGTATTGCAAGCTATGCCAGAAACAGTTACAAAAATAAAAGTAGCAATAAATAAATTAATTAATTAATAAAGTTGGTAAAAAATAAACATGTAGACATATAAGCAGAAAAGTATAGTATTGTTGGTTTGAAATATTATTATTATAATTATTGTTATTATTATTATTTGCTTAGGTAAAGTAAAAACAAAAGTAATAATTTCAGGTAAAGCCAGCGCAGTGTGACAAAGTGAAAAGTAGTGGGGTCTGGTAAGGTTCAAATATGTCATGGATGCATGGAAGCAAAATGGTTAAGACTAGTGTAAATTAACTAAACTTTTCTTACATGAGTCTTGGCAGACCTTGTTGGCTACAAATGAACGTACTGTACAACAACTTACTATAAAGATGTTCCCAATGTGGTGATTCCACTCTCTGCACAGATATATACATTACATAACATTGCATTTAAAAGGCAGATTGTGAACTATAGTTTAACAAACAAACCCAAAAAGAAACACATTTAGGGGCATATTCAATTCTTTGTTTTCCGCGCCGCGGAAAAACTAGTACCGCTAATACGGTAATATGTAGCTGGATTTCAGCTCGCGGCTCAGGGAGCTGCGAGCTGAAATCCAGCGAGTAAATTACCGTATTAACGGTTTTTCCCGCACACGATTACCGTAATAACGGTAATTGTGCGCGGACCGCGAGTTTTCGGCGTTTGCCCCTTAGAAGGAATGAAAGACAGGAATTTATAGGCCCAAAAGGATCCAGAGATATTTGGGAACTAAGAGGCAGACTACTCATGTAGTACAATTACAACAAATAAATGTTCCCAGTCTAGTCCCATCTAGTCACTGGTGGTGTACGAAAGAGGCAGCAAAGGCAAGCACAAGTTGTGAGTTACGGAGAAACACATTATAACACTAGATACACAATAATCTAGAAATAGCAGCTTGCACTGAAATTAAATAGTATCAGGCAAACAGAGGTCACAAGTCAGAGAATGCCCTTCAATTATTTACCTGTAACTGTATGAAGGTATCAGATAACCCATATTAGTGTGCATTAGGCAGCATGCAAGGAACAAATGTATACACCTGACCATAGCCCTATCTGTGAGGAGTTTGTATGTTCTCCCCATGTTTGCGTGGGTTTCCTCCTGGTGCTCTGGTTTCCTCCCACACTCCAAAAACATACTGGTAGGTTAATTAGCTGCTATCAAATTGACCCTAGTCTGTGTGTATATGTTAGAGAATTTAGACTGTAAGCTCCAATGGGGCAGCGACTAATGTGAGTTCTCTGTACAGCGCTGCGGGATTAGTGGTGCTATGTAAATAGCTGCTGATGATGATGATACACATGTTATGTAAATAGCTCCTAAATACCCTTACTATTTCTGCCATATGTAGCTGTGTACCTAAAAAATATGATCCATTGGATACATAATATATTTTAACTTCCCCATCAAATAAAGAAAAGGTGTGGAAGGTAGACATAGGAACAATTACATTAGATCTTCAAGTCATGTTCACACTTCAAGTTTCAGTGCTTTTTGGTTCCTTTGAGGAGCAGAACTCTATATTGCTGGACCCAATAGTAACGTTTTGGGTAGGGGACCAGTGATGAAGCTGTAACCTCCTGGGTCCCCCACTCTGCAAAGCGAATGCACAGTGGTAGCCTCTGGGGGTGATGAAGGGGCATGGGTGGATGTGTGACGTCACACTGGTATCACTTAGCTCCCTCTCACCCCCAGAACCCGTAGTGGTCGCTCACCCTGCTCCCAATGTAGTTCCACCAATGGTAGCTTTATCCTGCGGTGTATCTACAGTATATAAGTTCATATGAACTTAAGGAGAACACAATATGCTCCAAAACTGGAGTATTCTGTGTATTAAAGTATGAATGGGCCCTGATCTGTCAAGTTCCCATGAATAGGAAAAAAACACATTTGGGACAAATAAAAAGCATATTAAAAATGTCATTAAAATTAACAGGATTTTTCTTCTTTTTAACACATATGGCTCAGTTTACTGCTAATTTATGTCAGACCATTGTCTGGTATTTTCATGCATCCAACCACACGATATTATATTATTTCCTTGCGTTTAATTGTACTTAAGACTAACTTTTTCCATACCACCAGCAAAATATGCTGGAGGAAGAGACTACAGATGTTTGTGTTAATGACCTTACTTATTACAGTCTGACACTTCTCCAATGTGTTAGAATAGGGCATAAACAGAGAAAGGCAAGGTATAAGATTAGAATGATAAGTGATACTCTTATACAAGTAGAACTAATGTAATGATCCCTGATGACATAAGTGTGTCTGTATGATGCTTCATGTGGGAGGAGTTCTGAGTCCTGCCACTGAGCATGTCAAGTTCAGCATTGAGCCGAGTGGTGTTCATATGTGTTGGGCTCACAGGTAAATGTTTCAAGGATGAGAGTTCAAGAGAGATGTTCTGAGAAAGAGAAATAGGAGGAAATTAATGTCCTGAGACCAAGTTTGAGATCTGGAGAGGGGGTCGTGAAGAGTTCCATAAGCTGATCTAAGGGCGAGTTGACGCTGAGGGCATGGGAGAATGCTAGTAGAAGTAACTGAGAAAGTAAAGACTGCAATTAGTGTTTAATAATTGCAGTGGTGTATAAGTTATGAGAGAGTCTCAATCAAACGTTGTGACAGCATATTAATGTGTACATTCTGTGTCAGCCAGTAAGTAATGTGTTCTGCCTTAATCAGCAGGATCAACCAGGTGTGTTGCCGCAAGTGGAGTTAAGGGAAACTTGAATCGATTATTTTAAAACTCCAGTGCCGGAGTGAGAGGAGTTAAACAGATAGAGAGTCTCAGAACAAGTGAGTGTCAGCTCTGTGGGCAAGGGAACCTAACATCAGCAGGAAATCACGATGCAGAGTGAGATGTTAAACAAGTGTTGTATGCTGCAATGATGCAATGGACAGAAATTTTACTTTTTACTAATGTTCCATAGTATCTTGTGAAGTGTAAAATAAAGAGACAAAAGACAATGACTGGGCTCCAATTATTGTCATAGTTGTGTCGGTGTATCACTTCAACTGCTGCAATTGGATTACACCTGTTCTACTGTTATCATACCTGTTTTGCCATCTTTGAGACACACTAACCTGAGGTGTAAGAAGCTGAACTACAGTTGGAATGCTGAGCTAAGGGGAATACCAGGTAGGAGTTATCCAGAACACCCTACCAGAACACACAGGCAAACAGGGGTTACACTAACAATGTCTTTCGTCAGTAGTATAAAAAACAAATGCTAACCCTTTAACCTTTAAGTGGTGTTTATTTCTGTATGTATCTTATGTGACATCCAAAAGAACATTTGAATGTAAAGCATTGTATAATTGTACAAAAATAAAGTTTATGCTGGCTTATGTGTTGAGCCATTCATACACCTAGTACATGACTACAGTGACTTAAATGACATATTTTATGCTATAAATAATTAACTTAATTACTATCTATGGCAACATAAGATCAACTGTTAACAATATTATGATGGCTAATGTCGCATCACAATAGTAAAAGGGAAAAAGCGTGAAAGTGGATATGTCTTCATCTGTTAAATTTGTTATTTGATATACAATCATCTGAGCAGAAGTCAGGGTCATGTCTCTAAGGAACACAGAGGTCACTTTGCATTGCTCTCCATCAGTTTGTTTTCTTTGTAAAAGTACTGTACAACAAATGTAAGATACAGCTGAAGTGTGTTAAGTAACAGTGAAATATATTAACCTCCACATCAGGACACTTTGGTGCATAGACAGTTAAAATCTGTTTTGTATTATCATGTCTATAAACATTTTTTATATTTTCTGTTTGTGATTCTCAATGTGTTTACGCTTTCCATTATGTTTATACTTTTTACCATTTGATCTTTGTCCCAAAAGGACAGGGAAAGAACACAAAGCTGTAAACTAATGCTGTAAAAATGTCAGTCATATACAGCTACAGGACATTCTTTTTCCAGTATACAGTTGTCTGTGTCAGGATTAGGCATTTAGAAACTAGTATAGCTCATGATAACTCTAGATCTAAAATATAATACATGTTAATATGTTATGACTCAAGTCAAGATTAGATGTCTACATTAGTTGGGTAATGTAATGGCTTCTATTGTATTTAAAATAACATTGATTTTGTAGACAAATTATTTATTTACATATTCGACTAAATTATGCTTTTTCTCCCCATGATTTTGTGTTGTTTTCTGTATTATGTTTCTTCCATCCTCCTCATACATAGCTCCAAACTGTACCAATTTAGACATGACAGTTCTGATTCTAGGGGACTGTCATGTCATTCCGACAGTCACGAGATTTGCTGGAGGTTGGAGGTGTGCCACTGGAACATACGGCATTGCAAGCATGGCATGATGACATCCCCTTTATACAGATTCCACATACCAATTCCCAAACTAACAATAATGGGAGGTATCCTCTAGAATGTAAGCTCTCAAGGGCAGGGTCCTCTTTACCCATTGTTTCATGTCTGTCTACTCACTGTCTCCCTTGTATGTCGTTGTCATGTCTTTTGTTGCATTCTGTGCGAGTCCCTACAGTTTTGTAAAAGTTTTGTGATAGTGGTGGTTAAGAAAAGTTCTCTATTCTGATTGGATGCCATAAGCATCAATCAGCACAAATCACAAGTTTAAATCACATTTGAAACATCCAGCTGCCTATTTGCAAAATCTTATGTATATACAACTACAGTGCTATAAATACATACTATACTGGAAATATGCACATTCGTTATGGCAGATAACTGTTCCCATGATAGGTTTTATGCGCATCTATCAAAGCAAAGTAACGTAAAACCTGATTTTTTTTAAGAC
This sequence comes from Mixophyes fleayi, assembly GCF_038048845.1. Classification (NCBI taxonomy): domain Eukaryota; kingdom Metazoa; phylum Chordata; class Amphibia; order Anura; family Limnodynastidae; genus Mixophyes; species Mixophyes fleayi. The sequence continues at coordinate 145,575,188 of NC_134405.1, read as the reverse complement.
ACATCTTTACAATGGTGGAATTTGAACTGTTCCCGTTCCGGATTAAAAAATGTGTGTATAGCTTTAAATGTGCATTTGAACCCATTCATATTTTGAAAGGGCTTTAAGCTATCTTCTATTAATCCAGCTATATTGGACTAAACAGTATTCTGCACAAATGCACCAGTAATATTGAGCAGTACATAGCGCCAACAATTCAAATTAGTTGACTGGAATAGAATGTCTTAAAATGTTAGTAATGATATACTGTAGTTGATCTACATACATCTGCAGTCATAAAGCAGGGAAAGTGAGAAGGACACGGGGTCGTGAGAGGTATATAATATTGGGTATACAGAAAGGAAAGGGAACAAGGACATGTGGTCTTGAGCGGAATATAATAATGGGTATACAGTAAAGAAAGGGAACAAGGACATGGGCTGTTGAGAGGAATATAATAATGGGTATACAGTAAGGAAAGGGAACAAGGCCATGTGGTCTTGAGCGGAATATAATAATGGGTATACAGTAAAGAAAGGGAACAAGGACATGGGCTGTTGAGAGGAATATAATAATGGGTATACAGTAAAGAAAGGGAACAAGGACATGGGCTGTTGAGAGGAATATAATAATGGGTATACAGTAAGGAAAGGAAACAAAGACATGGAGTCTTGAGAGGTATATAATAAAGGGTATACAGTAAGGAAGGGGAACAAGGACACGGGGTCGTGAGAGGTATATAATAAAGGGTATACAGTAAGGAAAGGGAACAAGGACATGGTGTCGTGAGAGGTATATAATAAAGGGTATACAGTAAGGAAAGGGAACAAGGACATGGTGTCGTGAGAGGTATATAATAATGGGTATACAGTGAGGAAAGGGAACAAGGACATGGGGCAGTGAGAGGTATATAATAATGGGTATACAGTAAAGAAAGGGAACAAGGACATGGGCTGTTGAGAGGAATATAATAATGGGTATACAGTAAGGAAAGAAAACAAAGACAAGGAGTCTTGAGAGGTATATACTAATGGGTATACAGTAAGGAAAGGAAACAAGGACATGGAGTCTTGAGGAACATAATAATGGGTACACAGCAAGGACAGGAAACAAGGACATGGGGTCTTGAGAGGTATATAATAATGGGTATACAGTAAGGAAAGGGAACAAGGACATGTGGTCTTGAGAGGTATATAATAATGGGTATACAGTAAAGAAAGGGAACAAGGACATGGGCTGTTGAGAGGAATATAATAATGGGTATACAGTAAGGAAAGGAAACAAAGACAAGGAGTCTTGAGAGGTATATACTAATGGGTATACAGTAAGGAAAGGAAACAAGGACATGGAGTCTTGAGGAACATAATAATGGGTACACAGCAAGGACAGGAAACAAGGACATGGGGTCTTGAGAGGTATATAATAATGGGTATACAGTAAGGAAAGGGAACAAGGACATGTGGTCTTGAGAGGAATATAAGGGCAGGTGTAACATATTCAGATTGTGTTAAATATATAAACATAATTGTATTCTCACTTAGAAATAATAGACCAACTGCTTGCTAGGTAGAATATTCAGATAGACCGACAGCCACTGCTTCACTCTGAACTGCAATAAATTAAGGATTGGGTAATGAAGGTACACAGAGCTTCAGGACAGAATTATGAAGAACATAAGAAGCATCAAAGGAGAAAATAAAAAAAATACTTTTGCTGATCTCCAGCTGAGCTGGGCATGGCTTACAAAGGAGATTACATAGCTACATCTAATTCATTTCTCTACTTGTCAGTGCTTCGAATAATTGGCCAACACAAAAAGCAAGGGAAACATTTTCCTGGTTTGTCTTTTGGAGCTACAACTTGAATTAGATGGTGTGTTACTGTGCTGATAAAAGAAAAGAAAATCTTTAAGTCTCTAATACAAAGATGTTTCAAGCAAATTGTTGGAGCGCCAGCACAGCATGTGACATGGTGGCAACTAGACATTGCTCCTATCATTTCTCTTGGAAATTTTTCATGCGGAGCCTTTGAGGAAGTTTCCACATTTTATTAAGGCCAATTGAATTTATACTGTAAAAATTGTAAAAACTATAGTAAACTTTCTTTATATTTTAAAGTTTCAGGAGGCAGAAGAAAATGACCTTTGTAAGCACATTTATTTATAAAGCATGTCATATTAATACATAGAAAAGGCAGCATATTACTGAGCTTAGTAATATTCATTAAATAACCGGAGTTTTTATATGTAACTAAATACATTGCTCTCTTTCATTCCTCTACAGCAGGTTACCATGTCAGGGGGGAGATGCTTCTGTAACTGAGCAAGCAGAGTTGTAGAGACCGTTTTTTCTGCCTTACGGGCTCATGCTGAGCTGGGTGTAATGGGTGTAAGTATCAGAAACCCAACAACCAAGTGCTAGTTAATGGGAGCTGCTTTTGCTGTGAGCCCATCAAAAGTCGGGAGATATCTACACCTAGCTGCTGCCATACTGGGCAAGAAAACAGAGATAGTGAATCGGTTTGTATTAGTCCAGAATTATTAGGCCATGAGTAAAAGTCAAGCTTACTGTGTATATATTTTCCTCTGTGTGTCTGGTGAGACCGGTGTAATGCAAAGTGGAGAAGCCAATTCCTTATGGAGTAAATCCTAATGTTATTCTTTATCATCAACTTTTCAGTTTGTGGTTCCTTGTGTATCTGCCACCATAGTCACAAAAAGGGGCTAACTGGCTTAGTGGTCAATCGGTAGTCACTAATGCATATATATTTATCTAGGGTAACCCCAGGAAAACACTTCAGCAGCTTCTATAGGTAGTCAAAGGAAACTTCAGGAATAGACTCAAGCACTCAAGTTATTAAAGAAGACTATTGGTTTTATTCTAGATACGTTTTAGTTATCTCAGGGTATAAATGGATCAATTTACTTTTTAGGTTTAGAGTTTCTTTCATTTCTTTTGTCTTTTATGTATATTATATATATTTGTATATTTTATATATCAACATTTGCACAAAACTTTGGTATTGCACTTGTTCAGAAGCATAGTGACCATTACCAGATTAAAGCCGGGTAATTCACTCCTATTACGCTCTTACTGATCTTGAAAATCCAATTAAACCTTGTGGCTTTTAATAGCAGACTTCTATTTTAAGGTTTATTATGCTATATTAGGATTGACATACATTGCTCCTGACATAATATAGATGCTTAATTGGAATATAAGCTACAGAAGCTTCATTTAAGCCCAATCAGTTCTTAACCCCTAATTTCAGGAGGTGTCTGCATTATATTAGAAACTCTAATTTATACTCCATTTAGCAGGCCAGTTCACTTGTCAAATATTGTCAGTACAATAGCAATAAATTAATCCTGGCCTTCAGTTTGTGCAATAGATTTTAGTATACAATATACAGTATTTCCTGTACTCTGTATATAAATACAAATGTGAAAAGAGTACATGGCTGTAAATGGCCTACAATCTGAGTGGGAGGAAATAAACATGAGAACTGTTTTATTTTTATTTAATTAAATTCAGTGATTTTAAGCTATTTTATCCAGAAAACGCACAAAATTTGTTAAATTGTACTTATAGTGAAGGACCACTAACAATTTGCTTCCAGGACCTGCAAATCACACTTCACTAAGCTGCAGATATTTAATAACATACATTATAAACAGTATACATGTCTCACCAATAGTTGGTATATGTCTAAAGAAAAATGTGATACATAAATCAAAATGAAACAAGACTAACACCAGTAAAAGTCTCAATGTGGGTTACACTCTTAATCAGGGGCGGATTAGGAACTTAAAGTGGCCCTGGAAAAAATTATTGAAGTGGCCTCATGTCGGCGGGACCAAAATAACTGTAGGTGGGGCCAACACAAAAGTAGGCGGGATTTAGAACTACAGGAATTTTGTTGTAGTAACATTTAGGAAAACCTAGATGTGATGACTTTACACACAGTGAGTCATCTCTAAAGCCATGCAGGGCAAATGTATAGTATACTATAGGCAGCCCCCTCTTAGTATAGTATAGTATAGTATAGGTAGCCCCCCAATAGTATAGTATAGGTAGCCCCCCTTAGTATAGTATAGTATAGGTAGCCCCCCAATAGTATAGTATAGGTAGCCCCCCTTAGTATAGTATACTAAGCCCCCCTCACTTACCTTCAGTTGCTCTGAGCAGCGTCTCTTCTCACATCAAGTAGACAGGAACTGAAGTCAGACTTCCTGTCTGCCGAACAGCACTGTGGGAGCCTAGCAATTGGCTGCCTGTTGCTGCCCACTGAACACCAATATTTCAGATTGCTTTCCTGTACGTGCCTCCCCCGCCGCATCTAAACGCGCCCCCTGGGAAAATCTGAGGTGGCCTCCAGGTGACCTCGTTAGGCATCGGCCTACCGGGAAACTTCCCTGTAAGGTCTATGGCCAATCCGCCTTTGCTCTTAATTGTGCATTTTTGAGGTATGGTACACCTAATACTTTGCTTAAGTAATTGGATAAAATGTGCAGATTTCAATAGTATTTTCAAAGAATTCTATTGATCAAACAATCTAATATCTATCTTGTCTATATTGCTCTTCCTATCGCTATATCTATATCGCACATCTATATTGGATATAAAAACTCTGCACACTCGTATTGAAAGTACAGGTATTTGTGTATGCTAATTATCTGTGAACATGATATTGCATGTGATTGGTTAGCTCTGAATACAGCAACAGCGCTACTGTAGGGTTTTATATTACCCAAAAAATGGTATATTTATTTTTACTTGAATTGTGTTGGTTGCAATAGTGGAATAAGGTCTAAAATTATTTATCTTGATTTCAGGCTTTACATCACAAACACCTGCAAGTTCAATAAGACTGTGTAGACATTTTAAATTAACTGCATCACATATATATGTCTATATCTATCTATCTATCTATCTATCTATCTATCTATCTATCTATCTATCTATCTATCTAAATTGTCTATCCATCCATCCATCCATCCACCCACCCACCTATCCATCCATCTACCTATCTACCTATCTACCTATCTATCTATCTATCTATCTATCTATCTAAATTATCTTCTTGTTCCCAGTTTTCTGCACTGTACTGTGTGAGATATTTTCATATTTCATATTGAATATACTCAATAAAGGAAACTGTAATAGTATACACAGATATACATGTATAATTGATACTGCAATATGTATTGATATCAATATTCAAGGTTCCTCTTGACCTCAAATTAGTCAGTATTATACATTTAATTAGATGAGATCATGCAATATATTGTCATCAGTGATTAACACGCTGCTCACAGAACACATAAAGAAGGAGCTCTAACAATGAATATTCATCTGAACGCTCATCGCTTGGGACTAAGACAGCTGCAGTACTGAACAAACCACGGATAATAAAGATTACCTACAGTAGCTCTCAACAAGCTCTGATATGATCATTAACTGCAGTGCAATTCAAAGCTTCCAGCTATATGCATGTATTCATATTGTTATGTATACTAGCCAAGAGAATGTAAACTTTCCTTTTCCACTATTCTAAAACTGGAGCCACAAAGCATTTTGTACTAGTAAAACCACAATCCTTTACTAGCAATAGTTAAGGAAAAAATGAAGCTTTAGTACATATTTGCCTACGCTTCTAGAATGTCTGCGAGACTCCTGAATTTCTAGTTCTTCCAGACTCACAGGACATCAGCGCAGTCTACCGCATCCCGCTTACTTCCCTGGTGAAGGGGATGGGGGCGGGACTTGATGAGATTCACAGCAAATCACGTCGTGCAGGCCCCTCTTTCCACTGAGTGGTGCTGTGACTCGTGGAATTGTGCAGTGGAGGGCAAGGACACAATGATGCATTTCACCGAGACATGTCCCACACTCAGCAGTAGGGTCTCCCCACTGGGATACCATGGAGGGGTGAACTAAAAAGTTGGCAAGTAAGCTTTAGTATGATTTACTGGATGACAATAATTCTTCTCATAATGACGCCAACATTTTCAAGTCTCCACAAAACATAACACACGTTACATATTGTTATTCTACAGATCCATGGTTTAAAAACAAATAATTCAAGATGTAAACTACAATGTTATCCTTTATGCATTGTTAACTAGGTTATGGCAATAGTTTGAATGTTGTAGAGCGAAGTGAAAAGTATGGAGACAGCATAGTCAAATATATATATATATACATATGAGATGAATGCCTTAACACATTTAGAGTCCTATTTAGCAGCATATTTAAAAACCATTGGTGATTGGAAAAATGCTTTATTCAAGAAATAAAGCATGTTTTCATTGATTTTCTTCTATTATCTCCATCCTAAGATGGTAATAACAGAACAAGGATTTAACAAGTACCACCATGTCCCTAGTTAAATAGGCTATCGCTGGCACGACTCTGAGAACCTTATCAGTGATGGGGGTCACCGTCAAGTATAGTAGTGGTATTGCTGTCATTACTCACTTGATGTATAGGGCAACGATCTAACACCTGTTTTCACCAGCCATAGGGCTTTTCATCTTTTTCTCTATAATAAATATGTCCTTTAATTACTGTTTTATATGATGATAATAATAAAAATAATAATGCTATTTCCATAGTTTTAACTGTAACACCTGATGTATTTTGCATACTTGTAGCTGTAATCAGGGCCAGTGCAAGCTATGGAGAATCCATAGGCAGAGGTCTTCCACTAAAAATTGACATACCCCTACACCCCAGACATTACGTCTGGGACTGTGGCGCTTGGCTGTCACATCATAGCCAATCACCACACTATCAGTGCGGCGCTAACAAGAGGAAAAGCAGCTGACAGCTTCACTTGTAAGAAGTTGCTTGTTGTTTCTCCTTTAAGTCAGCGGCCAGCGCTCCATGTGGGGACGCTGCAGAGGTGCTAAACACACTGGACAAGTGACATTATTGCAGATAAATAATTATTTTCCTATAAAGTATCAATTACAATCTATACAAAGCAAGGTATACTTATGTGTATGTTGCTGCTGGGGATAGATTTCATTAGGTGTGTTAGCAGAAGCCAGGTAGACAGTCAAAGATATAATATACTCCACAAGCAATGACATTTTTAGGACAATAAAAACCATAAAAAGTAACACATTTCTCCAAAAGGCCTTCCCAGTAACTTGCCAAGCAGTACTAAAAGAAATCTTCAATCTCTTTACTCCCATGTTGCTATATCTGCAATGCATCTCAATCATACATGCCCACTTTTAGGGAGAAGTCATGTGACATGGGGTAGGAGGAGGGCGTGGTGACATTTTGCGTCACCATAGCCCTGCCCCCACAATAAAAAGCCAAAATTCACGAATGGAGAGGTGGAGCTTAATGATGCGCCCCCTCCATTCACTGCCGCGAATTTCGCCAAATTTCGGGAGTTTTGCCTACTCTTCCGGGAGTCCGTGAGGACTCCTCAAAATTCGGGGGCCTCCCGGGAATTCCGGGAGAGTAGGCAGGTATGATCTCAATGCCTGAACAAAATGTGTAGCAGTTGACTACACCTGAAGTCATATTAAGGAAACAAACAGCTAATGTGTACAAAGTTAAAAGTAATAATTTAATTAGTAATTAAAGTAAAACTTAAGATGAATATGTATAATTCTGTATTAATTAAATAATATAAAATAACTGCTACAAGAATATCCAATCTATTGGTATAGGGCATTAACAAATGGATATAACAGCTTTATTTTTATTGCAGAATTTTCTTGTATATGTCAATAATATGATAAAGAGAAGGATATGCAATGATGTCATTGACCTTAACTTCCACTAAATATCTAGCTAGTTAATTCTTATATCCTTATATAATTAAACCACAGAGTACACTGGCAAGACTAATGCATACCAGAGCTGTTCCATATTATATGACTTGGACTATTTATTTAATCACATTGCAATGGCAAGAAAACACACAAGGGGATTCTTACATATCACCTATTTTAGTTTGTCCTTGTTTTCTATTTTTGAAGACTAAAAACATCTTCAAAAGGTTTTGTCTTTTTTCTCCCATGCTGTGCAGAACCAGCAATTTACATAGAACTGCAAGCATCTACATGGTGGGAATGATGCTATTGTTCTGACAAGTCATTTATATCTGATAGTGCAATGCATTTCCAGAAAAGGTCTGGACAATAGAGCATACTATCAGTCTCAAGGCTTATTGATGTCCAAGTCATTGTCAATTCACTACGTAATGTAAACATCTACCACCCACTCACATGGAACTCAGATTTCCCCAATGTGGTGGGGGTCCAGAGCTCTAAGCAGAAGACATACCTGAGAGGTCCTATTTTGATCAGTGTCAGAAAAGAGCCATATAAAATAAGTACATGTGAATCAATCAGCCCATGGTTAAATATACTAACAGTAAACTATGAACACAGAAAGAAAAAAAAAATGATGTGCAAATTGAACACCCTAGGGCTAGTGCTCTGTGGCCGTTATCACAAATCTATCACAAGTCCTGTGACTAAAGTAGTCTAGACTGATGAATTTCAATCTTATCAGAAATACTGAGACACAGAGATCTGGATATTCTATAAACACAAGATCTACTCCACATGCGAAAATACCACCTTTCTACAAATCAAGGAAAGGTAATAATAATGTACCTAGCAACGTTCTAGACTGTAAAAATCAGGACAAATTAGCCAACGCTCCAATCTGTCCATTTCATACCTTTCAATGCAGATCGCATCCTTTTTGGCCACTGGAAGGTAGGACTATTCTGTGAAAATTTCCCAGGATAATAATAATAATAATAATACTAATAATAGTAATAAAGCAAAACAAAAGAAGTTAGAGTTTCTCTTTAAACACTACAACTTGTACTGTTCTGGCTATAAAAATGAGAAAGCATAATGAATAAGGGATTATTAAAATTGAAATTGTTTGCTTACATGGTTATTTTTAAAAAAAGATATATATGATTATTTTGTAAATACAACTCTGCATGTCTTTCTTTGGCAATTTTTGCAAGTAAACACTGAGAGCGTACGTAAGAGAGTTATGTTATGTAAACAGCTCATCGGGCAGAGATGGATATTCACTCCGCCATGTACCTTGCACAGATCATGCTCGTAGAGACTTTTAGTTAGGGATGATTTCTATAAGTAAAACCCAATGGTTGTGCATGGACTTTTGGAGCTAGACCGTGCCCTTCATCAGAATCACTGGGTAGACTGAAATGTGCTCTTCCGCTTAATTTTCAATAATATTAGTATTGTTTTCCCTTAAAGGTTTGGTTCTCCAGAATTCACCCCAAACCAGTGTAATCACTCCACCCGCTGATCTGTTATGTTGTTATGCAAGTTGTATTGGTTTAGAAAGATTAACTCTTTCCATCAGATTGCTGAGTGTTAAACATTGTGGCTGTCAGTACAACATTTTACCATAGGTACAGTAGTCGCTCAGTTCACCTCTGCAGGCCATTGTCATTCAGCTGCCGAACTAAAAGGAATATTGAGCACCAAAGCTCTAACAGTCATCACATTACCAGTGACTGGCTGCCCATGCAACTTTGTTGGAAAGCATGTTAAATGCAAAACTACTTGCATGTAATCTGGACATTTGAGGGAAAATTACAGTTTTGATATGGGACTCATCATTTAGTATGACCTGACTGAAATTGGGGTTTTGTTTGCCTTTTGTGGATTGTCAGTGTATAAACTGAAGGAGATAATGCTTTATCAGCTTTGATATCTATGGGGCATATTCAATCGCGGCTATGCAAAGCCGCGCACATAAAGTGCAATTACGGTACTGTCACATCTTAGATTTCTCTTTGCACCCCATAGGGTGCAGTGTAGCGGTATTGGGAAGGAGGCGGCCACCGGAAGCTAACTAAATATGACCCTATATATTTACAGTTACTATAGTCTTTATATATCATGCATGCTGTATAATGAATAGTGTTTATTCATAAAATGGAATCTTTACATTGTATAAGCCCTTTAATAACGCTGTTGAGCTGCATTTCACAAACCTTTTTATTTTTTAAAACAAGAAATTTGGATAATATATCCTTAATTCTATCTTCTTTTTTTTATAACATGCATTGACGATTTGGTAAAAGGACACGTACCATTGATATAAGTGCAGCGTGACACCAGTCCTTCTATGTGCACCTGCCCACACACTTGTACCTGTTACCAAAACACAATGGAGGCAGCAATTTTACGGGCTTAAGGACTATATTGCGATAAGTGATTTTACTGTCTGCGTTCTCATCAGTGCTTAGTAAGCCCATAAACTGTTTGGCTCAACTGAATTTTTGGCAACAACAGTTACTTTAATGTGACCTAAATTAAAGGTGATTTTATTATTCATTTATGTATTTATTATCCTTTTTATATAGTGTCTACATACTATTCTGAGCTTTATTGAATATTTAATCATTCACATCAGTCCCTGTCCCACTAAAGCTCACACTCTAAGTTCTCTATCACATTAACAATTACAGTTAATTTTCGCAAAAGCCAAATAACCTACCAGTATGTTTTTGGATTGTGGAAGGAAAGAGGACCACCCACAGAAAACCTACGCGAACACAGGAGGAACATAAAAACTACTCACATTTTGTGTCTTAGTCGGAATCAAACCCAAGGCAGCAATGCTAACCACGGTGTCACCATGTATAATATGTGTTGGCTCTTTAAATATGCAACTATGCAAATAGTTCTTCCAGTACAGTACAATAAAAATATTACAATTTTATATTTTTTCTCAAGAGGCAAATCATAAAGTATCTAAATTATTCTAATTCTAGAGCTATTGGTACTTACTGTAACTCGGCAACACACATAATAAATTAAAAAAATTAACCTTCCATGTAACTTCTTCCCCACCCACCATGTGAAAATAGCTAATTACCCTCTGCCAATAAGTGAGGAATTAAACCGTAACATCAACTTCTTGTGTTCTGGATGGCCAATATAACGCACACCTGTCACACGTCCTCATCCATGTGGTCACATTTCAGAGTGCCTAGTGTGCTTAACTCTAGTTTCCATAACAACAGACCCTTCTAAGAAGAAATTAAACATCAAAAAGTTTCTGTCTGCTAGTAAGGTTTACAGCAGTTTAATTAGTAATATTAATAGCATCACCTAAGCTTAATGATACCAATTATACTATGGTAAACATTACTAAGTGCCTTATGAATAGCACAATTATCCATAAACTCTCTCATTATAAAATTTTAAACACACAGGGCCTAATTCATCAAGGAACGTAAACTGAACGCAATTTGTGTGTTTTATTAAAATTGGACGGAAATTGCATAGAAGTACGCCCGTATTCAAGAACTATGGATCTCAGGAATTGCTTCCATTTGAATACATGTATAAGCATGCAAAGGCTATATGGTACTTGCCAAATGCAGATAGACAGAACACACAACAGGATGGGCACAATGCATATGTACAATATAAATTCCTATTTAGAACGCATAGAAAATATTTAAAAAATGAAATACATTTACACCTGTTAATATTGTAACCATAAATAAAAATGCATTTATAAAAAAAAAAAAATTCAAATTGTAGGCTGTCGGAAGTATCATTTGCGTTCACAGATGAATTGCGTGGACTTGCATTCACTGGTGTATAGTTAGTTTCTGAGCATACAGCATGCAACAAGACTTACATGAAAAAAGAGTCAGTATTTAACTTATGTGCAAAACAGAATACTAATTTGCACCCCTTGCATTGTAACATGGTTTTTGTCCAGGAGACTTAAATAAGAAGTTTCTTAAGTTAAGATTCTTAATGAATCAGGCTCATAGTCTTTAAAGTGTGTTACAGTGAATGGATATATCTGGAACTGTTGTACAGGAGCCTGTAAGGAGGTCCCTGAAAGTGATTCAAAGGGAAATGGTGTTTTCATCAACCATGAAATATGTCTTATAGAAACCAGACCTTCATTTTAATAGGAATTTTGCATTACAAATTAAATTTCCTGCATATTTGTCATGTGAAAGGCAGGCAGGAAAAGACAAGCTATGGTAGTGGTTTCATGTCATGTGAAAACAGTAACACATTTTCATATGTGCTGCTTATGAGTTGTAATATTATTTGCCAACCCTAGTTAATAAAGACAGCCTCTCGAGAGCAGTGACCTAATCAAGATGTATAATTGTGTGTCATATGTAAATGATAGACTCTATCCTAAACATGGTAATGTGTACCATTGTGGATTTATGAGCTGAGAAATTCATCACTGGAGGTTAATTATAATGTTTAGCAAACACATTCCCATGAGGGATACATATTCAAATATGCCACTTCCCATGATCTCAAAATGAAATTAACTGATCTGGCTGGAAAACAGCTATATGTAGTTGAAAATATCCTGTTTGTAAACTGTGCCTTCTCAGGTATCATAAAAGAGGCAATGTTTAGTAGGATTGATCAAATTCTACTTTTGACTGATTAGTTATGATGCTCCTCCTTCCTACTATTACTGTAAACTTGCTTTTAAACAGACTGTAGGTGTCACTGTTGTGGCTTTAACCTTTAAAGGGGCAACTTTCGACAAATGAGTGGAGGCAGCCATTTTGTAGTCCAAACCAATACTCAGGACCATAAATCAATTAATTAACAACTAGTGACATCATGTAATGATAAAACCATGAATTGTCTCTGTAATATTGCAAGTTCCTAAAAAATCATTAAGCTGCATTCTCAAATTGGTTGACCCATGATATATATAAGTGTCAGCGGTAACTGCTAGCTCTCCATAGTGCTTTATTTTTTGTAATCTAATGTCGGCCTAATTTTATTAATAGTAGGTGTTGCGGATTTAACGGCAGGGCTGATTGGTCAGGAGGGAGGCCTAAATGGTTCAATCACTGCTAGACTTTCCATATTTTATGTACCTATCCAAACAGGGCCCCAACATTCCAGGATCCAGACCAAACAAGCAGAAATTGAGCTTAAGACACAAGCAGCCGCAGGTAGCGAAAGCTGCAAGAACAGGTAGGAGAGATCAGCACAATCTGCCAACTGTCCTGATTCTGGATGGCAGGCTGAAACTCTTGCCATCCCCTTCAAATACGCAGGCAATGATAGCTAACTGTCCTGATTCTGGTGGGGCAGTCTCGATTTTGTGTGACTGTCCTGTTCAGTTAGGACTTTGTCCCAGCTGCAACGATTGTTGATATGTCTGTCTTGCTTCACACTACTCTGCTCGTTAAGGCCGAGCTGCATGCACTACAGTTAGATGCACACAGCTCCCCCTCAATAAGCAGCACAGTGTGAAGACATACATCCCAACTATCTTTGCAGTCAGAACAAAGTCCTGACTGGGGGGTGCAGTTGCACAAAATTGGGACTGTCCCTCCAGATACAGGACAGTTGGCTACTATTGCCTGCATTTTTGAAAGGGATGGGAAGAGTTTCATAGCAGTCTAGCACTGTCTCACATTATGGCCACACCACTTGCATACACTCTGGCAGCGTGGCATGAAAACCCCCCTATAGAAATCCTCTATTTGTCCTTGGTGCCCATCAATATTGTTGAGTACATCTACACCTTTAGAACAGCAACAGAAGACCTGGCAAAGCAGTTGAACAATGAATACTGTGTATGATTATGTAACCTAGATGCTCTTTCCCACACATGACCACCCACGAAGCACTGTATTGCAAAACATTATGCATTAAGAGGCTGGAAAGAGCTGCCTGGATAAATGACTCCAGAATGCATACAGGGAAGTCTGTTTTCTTAATATTACACATCTTTATAGAACACAAAAACACTGGCCTTTTACTTTCAGTATAATCTGTCTTGTCCAATCCACCTGATGTTACCATAGCAATGTTCTGCATCTTTTTTGACTCCATTTGATTTTGACAAACCGAAATGAAAACTGTGTTAATGTATAATACAATCACATACATTCAATGCTTCATTTAATTGTGTTTATATATTTTGTGTACATTGTTTAGCAAAGGTGAGCATACCATTTGGCACTATGGGAATTTTATGTGTATGTATATACCCTCAGCAATTTATAAAGTCACTTCTTAATATACATGTTAATTGAAAACAATAAATCAAAAAGGAATATGCTAAAGTATATATTTACATGCACGGCAGCAGTAGAAATGTTTCAGTATCTATCGACCATTAACCTTTCGGTCAGTGTTTCATGGGACCACTGCTTTCCAGTGATCTGGCACCCTCAAAAAGTACTGCATACATTTTGACAAAATTAATAAAAAAAAGGACTGCAATAAAAAATGCATTAAAACAAAAGTTAATGGGCAAATGACTTCCCCGAGAAATGATTTATTTGGCATGCCCTATCAGTTTGCTGAAGCTGCATACCAGTTAAGGCTGAGATCATCAGAATTGTATGTGGAGTACTAGCAAGTCTATGCTTTCTTTCCTAGAGGTTATTAAGAGTAGAAATATGATGTACAACAGAAGAAATTAACCATGACATACAATGCCTTCAGTTATGTTAGATGGGTGCACCCACATTCAAAATAAATGAATACTTAAAATAAAAACTGTTGGTGTTAATCAATATAAAAGACTAGTACTCTATGTTATTGTGATAAGTTCATTCTCCATCCATGAATTTGACTTAAGCTCCGTGTATGGGTTTGAATAAGAGCCAAGACTGGGTGTTCTTCACTCCTATGGGTATATTTACTAAACTGTGGGTTTGAAAAAGTGGAGATGTTGCCTATAGCAACCAATCAGATTCTAGTTATCATTTATTTAGTACAGCTAGAATCTGATTGGTTGCTATAGGCAACATCTCCACTTTTTCAAACCTGAAGTTTAGTAAATATACTCCCTAGAAAGGTCTTGTTTTGGCACAGGATAACTTGGCTGTTGATTTTTAGTAATGTTATAACATGATCCAAAGGAACATATGTGGTTAATGGTGTTCAGTCTTTTGGCTCTTGTTCGGTCCCATTTGCTGATCCAGAGGGAAAATCTCAGAGCTTTCAGTGAACAGAATCAAGTCACTCCCAAAATCATTGGAAATTGTCAATTACAGAATAATAATGATATTATAATGGTTTACTTGGCTTCAAGCACAGGGTAATCTGGTTAGTCAAACAGAAACTTTTTTACTTAACTAAGAATTCATATTACCTTTCATTTTTTTGTTGAAATATACTGGGTTACGTCACCCATAACAATTATGGGCACCCCGACAATTTTTGATCCTGGGCCCACCTCTACTGAAAAATATCATATCTCAACGTATAATTAATAAAATTAAAGTTAGAGCAATATTATACATTTATTATGTTTTATGGTGGGTAAAACTATTTGGACACACAACATATAATCCAGAAATCTGTTGTTGCACATGTCTGCCCAAAAAAGATCAACTTCATTTAGAATATAATGTGCTTATGCATTGGATGTCATTACTTTGCATTTACTGATCATCAGTGATACTACTATGATGGGTGTTACTGATGTGGAACATCTATTTTTATCATTTAAGTGTCATAAGCTTTTATTTTTTGTATGATGTTCCACATCAATTACACACTAGAAGTGAAGCATGAGCTATTTCACTAATCTGGACATCTGTCATTCGTTTAAGAATCTATGTCTTCCTTAATTTATGTGAATGAAATATATGATATGATTACTAAACTACATTACTATTTGTGATATTTTTATTTTCCATGCATCGAGGAGTATATATAGGAAGATTACAAGTACTGGTCCTAAGCAGGTAAACGTTATATCTCAGGTAGGCATTTGGATTCAATCATATTTAGTACTTGGGGGTATATTTACTAAACTGCGGGTTTGAAAAAGTGGAGTTGTTGCCTATAGCAACCAATCATATTCTAGCTATCATTTATTTAGTACATTCTATAAATTTACAGCTAGGATCTGATTGGTTGCTATAGGCAACAATTCCACTTTTTCAAACAGTTTAGTAAATATACCCCTTGATATATGTATGTACACCATTTTTTATTTTTTTATATCATGGAATCAAAATAGATTTATTTCACCCCTTTGCTAAGATAAACTGATGTATACCCTGGAACAATCAGCTGTTTTCAGAGGTCAAATAAATTACTTTAGTTCACCTGCGTAAAATTAAAGTGTTTCAATTAATTTCAATATAAATACACCAGTGATTGCAAAAAGCTTCATCATAAAGATCAAAGAACATAGCAATACCAGGTAAAGGTTATTGAATAGCCCCAATCAGATGAAGGATATAAGTCAATTCCAATGACTTTGAATATCCGAGGATATCTGTCAAGTTCATCATAAAGAAATGGAGAGAATATGACACAAATATAAATTTGCCTTGAACAGGCCATACTCCAAAGCTGAGCATCCATACGAGAAGGACACTTGTTAGGGAGGCCGTCAAGAGGCTAATTACTGAGTTTTAATTTTTCATGGTAACGATGGGAGAAACTGTCCATGAGACAGCAATAGGCTGGTCACTTTTGGGAGGGTGGCAAACAATAGACTGCGCTTTATGGGAGGGTAACAAAAAGTTAAACATTGTTAAAGAAAGCGCACATGAAATATCACCTACAGTTTGTCATGAAGCATGTGGAAGACCCACATACCAAGTGAAGGAAGATCCTACGGTCTGATTAGTGATTGTTTTAGTCTCAATACTAGACAATATAGTATAGTATAGTGCAAACCTAACATTGCACAACACCAAAAGAACATCATCCTAACTGTGAAGCATGGTGGTGGTATCATAAAGATTCTCTGTTTCAGGCTTTGGGAAGGTTTTCAAAATAACGTACAGATATTGGAGGAAAACATGCTGCAGTCTGCAAAAGTCCTAGACTTGGGAGAAGACGTATATTCCAGGAGGACAGTCACAATAAAGCATAAAGCAAAAATCATATTAAAGTGACTTAAAGACAAAAATCAGTGTCCAAAGTCCAGACCTCAATCCCATAGAGACTCTGTGGGAAGATTTGAAAAATTGCTGTTCACCAACCAACCTTATGGAACTTGAGCAATATTGCTAAGAAGAATTGTTGAAAATTGCAGTGTCCAGCTGTGCAAAGCTGGAAGAAACTTATCCAAATAGAAAGATGACTTTACTTGCAGTCAAATGTACTTCCACCAAGCTTAAAACCAAGGGGGTTGGGGGTGAATTCTTATTTTATCAATTATTGTCACTTTTTTATTCTTATTTAAGTAAGTAAAAGTGATAGAACTGTTTTCCATTAGACACTACAATGTCTTTTGTCATGATCTGTGGTCAGCATTCCTCAATAAATCCATTTTAATGTTATTGTGTGAAAATATTTTAGAAAATACTAAAGGAGATGAACTCCTTTGATAGACATTGTATAGAAAGGGATGCAACTATATCTCCTGTCCACAGTAAAATGCTAACTAGGTTAGGAAGTGTGCTTATGATATCATTTATGTCAAATTATTATTTGATTCAATTCTAAAACTGATTAAAACCATGGAATGCAATTGAAAACAATAGTCATGAGTTTGTGTTAAATCAGTTTGTGAGTTATATTCTCCTTCTGATTGTAATAGAATGCATAGTTTAATTAGAAACATATTTATAAAGTGTCACTATGTCAGGGCTAGGGGTGGTCAAAATGGGGCTGAGTGACAAATTCTAGTTATAGTGGGAAGAACAAAGAGTGCAACTACTGCAGTATATTTAAAATCATAAGACAAAAACATAACAATAAGCAATACAGACAAAGAGCTGAGACCACTTGCTTTGGAAATGTGCAAGTTGTTTACTGAGTGTAAAAGTACTCACAGCCATTGTCCACCAAGTGTTTAGTTGAGACATTTTTTGATAGTGTGTGCTGAAATAACACATGGATAATATGCATTCCATTTTAATGTGCTCAAAACTAAGTTGTCTATTTATAATCAGAAGGTGATGTGAAAGATTTTCTATCACTGAGATAAGCAAAAATCTTCTCTCACCTATATTTATTATAACATTTTGTAATGGCATCTGAGCAATGATCAGCAATCTGGCTATACTGGCTGGCAGCAGTAAGACTACTTTAACCGCTTTGCCAGCCAGTCCTGCATGCATGTGCGCGTGTGTGCCCAGCTTTGCCAGTTCACACATGTGCAGGGGAAGAAAAGCATCATAGGTTGCTTAGCAACTGAAGATACTCTTGTGTTGGGACAGATCCGTTCTGCTTTAATAGCACATCAAATTGGATGGACTCTTTTAATCTGATGTTCACGTCTCTTTCACTAACCCCAGCAATGAAAGACATTACATACCCCAACTGTGCTAGCTGCACTATTTTACCTTTAACATGCAAAGGAAAGGCATTTCCAGTGAGGATGTTGAATAGTTTTGCCATCACTCACCAGAACCTAACAACTTCCTGTGTTCTCATTGGTGGTGGATGTGGCTGCAAAGTTCCGTCTCCATGATTCAATGTAGCTTCCCATGCCAGCACAGTGAAGATCCTCTGCTACTGCCAGCTTAGGATGGTGATAGTAATAAGAGGATTCCTGGGGTCCATGTACCTCTGGAATCCTTCTAAAGTAAGAAGCCGGCAAAGCTGAATGAGGAAAAGAAGCTCTAACTCCAGAAAAAAACACCCATTTTTGCAGGAAAAAAATGGGTTATCTACATGTCATAAACAGACTCAGGGCCGCTATCAGGGGGGTACGGCCGGTACAGCTGTGGGGGGTCCGGGCAGACCCCTCCAGGCCCTTATTGTGACCCTTATCTGACCCTCTGCATCCACTGTGTTATGGAGAGGGAGGAGCATGTACTGCAAAGAGGAAGGAGGGGGGACACTGCCAGATTAATTAGTACCGAGTCCTGCAGTTTCTGATGGCAGCCCTGAACAGACCCCTTAGTGTGGAGTAACACACTTTACCCCTTATGTTATCTCATTTTTCTGCTATGTATTTATAATGGAAAGTTTTACTGTTTTGCCATGTGCCATGGAAGAATGTGGCTATTTCAAATATATTTTTGGGTAAAAAAAAGCACTTTTAGTAAATTTATTTCCAAGATGCTTTTACTTTCTACAGGGGCACCTTTCTAATCTATGCATCATAATTTGCAATGAGTGTAATTCCCAAATTTCATTTATGCGTGTATATGTAATATAAGGTGCTTAATACAGTTTATGGACTATTATTCCTAACAGTAGACCATTTATTCACTTTTCTATGGCTCCAGTTCTCACTCTAGAAAGTGAACCAGGTAGCAGTTTAGGGGGTTGTTTCTCATGTCACCATTAATGAGCTCATGTAAAGAACTGCCTAGTATGACGCCTGCACCACAGCTGACAGCATGCAGGACGGACAGACCTGCTATATGAGGGGCTTGTGTTTTCCCATCTGTGTTTATCAGACATAGCATACTGACCAGGGTTATGCCGTAATACATGACACTACTACCAGTAATCTTTTACATGCCGAAAAGTCAACAAGAACTGCAGACTGATACTGCACTGTAGCTATAACCCGTGGGGTATGCTTAAGCATATTATATGTAGTGTATTTACACTCTAAAAAACGAACATAAGGAGAAAGCATGTTGGGTATATACAAAGCTGCTTTGAAGTCAGGGAAGAATAAAAAGAAAGCTTCCAGTTGGTCAGCAGACATCAGAAAATCCTAACTTGGAACAGAGAAATCCTGCAAATTCCTTGACCTTTCTGTCTGCAAATATCAGCTGGAAGGTGGTTTAAATGCCATATGCCAGAGTGAGCAGAGACCTGCTTTAATTATAACTCTATGGATTGGTGCTCAAAAATTTGCAATCTGCTACTTTCCTGGTTAAAAGGCACTATCCACTCAAATGCATATTTTAACTGCGCAACTTGTAAACTAGTAATATATAGAGTAGCTGGATATTTCATCTACACTGGAACATTGCACAATACATATTGTTAGTAGATCGAGCAAAAAAATAAATAAATGCAAAATGATGAAACGTTTCTGCAGACAATAATTTTTCCCTGATAAATATCCGAAATCCCATCACATTACAGAAATGTTTATAAATATATCAGCAAATTAGGTACAATCTGCTCTTTTAAATATCATTATGTTGTATTTTAACTACATTATTCCTCCTAGCAATTAATTACTGAATATACACCATCTTACAATAAATATGTAGGAATAGTTATAGCAAAGCTATTGCCAAAGTAGTCATTGTAAAAAGGGATGCCCACCTCCAGAGCTGATTTAGTACAACCTGTCTTTCCTGGGATCTAAAGTCTGAAAAATAATGTATTCTCTAGGCATCAGTTTTACCAGTATTGGGACTGTATGACTGTATTGGTAAGACAATATAAACTGATTGGATAATTGTGGTGCCCAACAAGTTAGGTGTTGGTCACAAGTGAAACTAGTGATCATATTTTGTTATACAGAAAACCATCATAAGCACTATTCTGAACCATTAATCTTTACAAAACAATGTTTCAATATGCCTTAAATTGTAGTTATGCTTCTGTATTGTTATCTTTATATTTATAAAGCGTTGATATATTACCCAGTGCTGTACATTATGGGGATTATGACACAAATTACATACAATGACATAAAACAGAAAGTAAAGATGTCCATATGAGATTAAAATCCCCAAAAAAACGTCAATAGACTTCTTTTTAAATCTTTTTTTTTTTCACTATTTTTTTTTTTTTATATGCTATAATATACTATGTTACACAATGAGATACTGGGGAACATTCTGAAAAAATAATGCAAAGGGAAAAATGTGCAGCTACCCATAGCAACCAATCTATCTGTGTAGAAAGTTAAAATAAACATGATTGGCTCCTATGGGCAACTACACTCTTTTACTTTGCTCTAGTTTATAGAAATATCCCCAAATGTCTTATTATTTTTGTCTTTTCATCCCTATCACCATTACTTTACATATCCTTTCCCTTCTCCATTTATCTTTACAAACACTAATTAAGCACATTTAAAAAGACATCAAATACGTTTTTTTTAAATCACACATTGTGCAATTGTGCAATTATTATTATTATTATTATTATTATTATTATTATTATTATTATTATTATTATAATTATTATAATATTTAACACAATATTTACAGTCATATTTACATAACATACCTCCCAACTTTGCCTGTCCTTGTATCAGTACAGATGGTGGAAGGGGGCATGTCCAAATCACGGTGGGGCAGTGGCGAATTCAGGAGGGAGATCAGAACAATCACCTCTCCTAGCTGGGGCGGGCTGCCTGCGGCTGCACACTATGTACGCGTGCCTGTCAGCTGAGAGACAGGGAATCCTGCCCAGCCACTCTGATTGTGATTTAAACAGCATCCTCGGCCTGCCTGTCACTGCGACAGGCACATATTCAATAAGCATTGCCACAGGCAACTCGCCACTGTTAGGAGTGAAAAAGGGGGCGGTGGGGGTGTAGCCACATCCCCATGAGTGTGCCTAGGTTGCTGAAGAGGTAGACCGCCCTTACTCCCTTCCATACAACACCTATTCATTGCCGCTCACCAGTGGCAGATGTGCACGGCAACGGGCATCGGTACTCTGCTATGCAGAACAGCAATGAACAGGGCATACCTCTCAGCTTTCCAGGACAGGTCTACAGGCCAAAGGTGTCAGCAGCCAGGACCGTAGGACTGAGCCTTCCAATTGGGATTTTCCTGTGTAAAGGTGGAACAGTTTGGAGGTGCAACATAATAATTTTCCTTTAAAAGTTGCTGTTGATGGTTTCATTCATTTAACTTTGAGATCTGTAAAGCATCTGGAGTATTTTACCATAAATGTCAGAAGGCCAACATATTATAGATGGCCATAGTTGTTTTACACATGAATATGTGGTCAGTGGCATGTCTAAGGTAACTTACAATTAATATTATACTCTACAACTCTAGTGTATTGTCAAAGAAATTAGAGGAATATGTGTTTCAAGTTCCATGCAGTAACCATCTGTTATATTTTTCTTAAGTCAGCCTGAAATCTGTCAGTAAAACTGTTATCCCTTCCCAAGAGAACATTGCATAGTTATTTCAGATCTAAGTGTGACTGTTTTCTACTTTAAAATTCTTTACAAATTCAGATGGTAGATGCTTATTAAATGAACTGGAAGTCAGCAATCTCTCTCATCTCTCCTTATGTTGACTACTTAGTCATCCTACTATGTTTCTTACAAAATAACATAAACGGAACATATTTCTTACCAGCTACAGTACAGTAAGGATAAGCCACAATAATAAAACACATGGAAGTGAATAGGCTAACAAACATAAAAAGGACAGTACTGTGCAGTAAAATACATTGCACCCTGATAGCATTGAACAAATTAATCTTCAAAGCTCATAAGCAAAAGAGTATAAGTTGTGAATATATAACATCAAATAACTTATTTACAAAGGAAACCACAACTACCATCTCTAGACCTAAGCAGGTTGCAAGTGTCAGGTACCAAGTTGTGTCTGTAGCTCTCTAGATTTAGATTTCCATAGTTAATTAGTAGAAACTTACTCCTTCACCATCATCATCACCATTTATTTATATAGCGCCACTAATTCCACAGCAATGTACAGAGAACTCACATCAGTCCCTGTCCCATTGGGGCTTACAGTTTTAATTCCCTAATGCATACATACACACACACACACACACACACACACACTAGGGTCAATTTGATAGCAGCCAATTAACCTACTAGTATGTTTTTTGGAGTGTGGGAGGAAACCGGAGCACCAGGAGGAAACCCACGCAAACATGGGGAGAACATACAAACTCCACACAGATAACACCATGGTCGGGAATTGAACTCATGACCCTAGTGCTGAGGCAGAAGTGCTAACCACTACGTCACCGTGCTGCCCTATAAATGTGGTAGATTCGGGCATGGCTGGTGCTGGCATTTCCAGTGTCCCCCTGCCGACAACATGCACACTTCCCAACACAAAGTTGCCTTTGCGCTATTATTCCAATCCCTGCTCTGTCCAGAGTGGGGACTCAGAAGTAAAGGGAGAAGGCACCCATACCAAAAATAAAATGTTCGGCACAGGAGGGCTGACGGGGCACCCTGGTTAGTACGGCACCTGCTGCCACACTTACCAGGCTTATCGTGTTCCGTCAATCCTGGATTATTCACCTTTATGCCTGAATTCAAACTACCAGCAAAAATATCTTACCACACTGAGAATTGGACTTATTCACACAAAGTGTGAACATATAACCACGGACCAATACAGGAGGTGCCATTTTGAAATATCATATTTAAACAGCAAATAATGTGGTAGAAAACCTATTGTTGGAGTTAGGCTTAAATCATTACTCAAGAAAACACTAATGACCATTTGCTGATCAATGAATCTACATTGTACATATCATCATCATCACCATTTATTTATATAGCGCCACTAATTCTGCAGCGCTGTACAGAGAACTCATTCACATCAGTCCCTGCCCCATTGGAGCTTACAGTCTAAATTTCCTAATATACACACACACACACATACACACACACACACACACACACACACACACACACACACACACACACACACAGACATAGAGAGAGACTAGGGTCAATTGGTATATTGGTCATATTATATACTGCTCAGTAAACAATGAATAACTTCTGTATCTTACTAACAATAAAATGTGTTCGAAGACTAGCAGAGTTTTAACTCAAGGGTATTAGTCATATTGTATCAAATATATCACACAATTTTAGATGTGCTTGGAATATATTTATTTCAGGAATAATACACATCTACATTCTTTACAAATTGATGACAATTTAATGTTTTAAGTGATCCCAATGTAGCACCATCTTTGAAAGGTTTTCCAAAGAGAAGGCAATATCTCTCCACAGTTTGTGACTGCTATAGCTTCTTTCAACTTTTCTTTTTCTCCCTTAGGCAAAATCAGTTGCACAGACTGAACTAATCTCCACAATAATCCACCTCTTTGATTATAATTCCCAATAAAGCGCCACTGTGCCAGCCTGCAGGTTAATTTAAATACTTTGCCCGTAATGTAAACTTGCTGGCATGTCTCAGACTAGGAACGCTTGATCCTGCAAGAGCAGGTGAATGTTTTTCAAGGTCAGTATTTACATGTAAAATTAAGAAAAGAGGGTTAAAACTTGTGTAACAGAGCAGATTACAAAAGTCTTATTATACAGATCACTGACATTTGTGGAGAGAAGACAACATTTTCTTCTGATTATTGTCAATATTCTCATTTGACAACCAATGTACACTTGCAATATCTTTTATTAGGCAAAGGATCAAAACACTGGGTGACTATGATCCACACTTTAAAAACATTTAATGCATCTAAGGGGCCTGTTTATCAAAGGGAGAAAAGTCTTCTCTTCAGCAAAAACAGGTGCTTCTCCCTATCTATAACAAGGTTAATACCGGCGATAGCACTGCAGGCGATAAGATTTACTGGCATTCTCCAGCGAAAGTCTTCCCCATGCAGAGAATGGCCAAGACTACTTCACAAGGATAGTGGTGATGCATATACGTATGCGCAATCCATCTTTGACCATTTGCATTTCAGGATGGTAATAACAGAAGAATGGAAAACTGCCTTATTTTTTAATAATAACGAGCCTGATTCATTAAGGATCTTAAATTAAGACGTTTCTTATTTAAGTCTCCTGGACAAAACCCTGTTACAATGCAAGGGGTGCAAATTAGTTTTCTGTTTTGCACATAAGTTAAATATTGACTGTTTTTTCATGTAGCACACAAATACTTGATAGCATATTTGTACACTGAAATTTAAAGTTGATATTTGTGTGCTACATGAAAAACAGTCAGTATTTAACTTATGTGCAAAACAGAAAACTAATTTTCACCCCTTGCATTGTAACAGGGTTTTGTCCAGGAGACTTAAATAAGAAACTTCTTAATTTAAGATCCTTAATGAATCAGGCCCAACATTTTTTCCAATGGTAAATATTTACATTTTTTTACCATACTTCTGGAGTAGTAAAAATAAATTACCATTACAATAGGCCAACCTTCAAAAATGTTTTTCCTGTCTTCCCAGAGAACATTTCACACTCACACATCCACATGTATACACAAATTGACTAAATCATGCACACGCACACGGAGCAATAGTCTTATGACCAGATGGAGCAACCCAATGCATTAGCTGCGCTCACTCACATGTGCTTGTGTAAGCATTATTAGAGGTAGACAGATTGATTGGTACCCTTTTATGAGTGCCACGTTGCACTTTCTAGGTCTGATGGAGGGATAGTGAGAGAGAGGGGGTGTAAAAAGGGGTAGAAAGAGAGAATTAAAGGTAAAGAGGTGAACGTTGGGAGAGATAAAAGATGAGAGAGAGGAAGAGAGAAAAGAAAGAGGAAAGGGGATAGAGAAAGATTGAAGGAGTGATACTGCATATTTAAGTAAAAACAAATGTCTACAAATAGTGAGTATTTTTCACAAAACCGAAATGGCATTTACAGTGCAAATACATTACATCCTATCAGTTTCCTTTGCAAATCCACAGTAGCCGAGATGATTGTTTAAGCTATTTAGTTAACAAGTGGAATGGACTTCAGTTTCTAACATTTTCCCCTTTTATCATTGTATCTCTATTTTTCATTGTTTCACTGAGAATGTGATTTAGATGGACACACGCTTTAGGGATGTCAGCCCAGCTCAAACATATAAACAGCGTTCAAAGCTTTTATATCGTAAACCAAACTGCAGTCTTTGAAGGTAGAAAGTGTAACTATTCTGTTTTTAACTCATGGTCTGACATGAGATATTATATCTTGGGAGGTTTCATCGAGTCTATGGCAACAAATAAAGAAAATCAAGATGTTGAATAACTTGATGCTTATTGAAGTCAGCAGTGTGGAAAAGATTATGATTGTAAATCTATGGATGGTGTGTAATGATACCTGTTATTATTTTGTACCTGTTCCTTATGAAGTTATGTGACCATTCAAATACCAGAATCTCTTATGTCTATGCATTCAACAAGGTAAAAAACAAATTACTTAACTCAACAAGGCTCCATATGTAGTTATCTAAAGGATACCAAAAGATTAGTTACCTGGGGTCCTCGATCAGGCTATCTATTATTATTATTATTATTTTTTATTTATAGGGCGCCACAAAGTGTCCGTAGCGCCGTACAAGGACAAACAATGGCACAGTACAAGGTGAAACAGCACAGTACAAGTAACAGTAAGCACTATAACTCTGGGGGCTCAGGCACAGCATGAAAGAGAGGGAGGGAGGGGAAAAGTGAGTATAGGCAGGTAACTATGGCCCAAGAGGGTGGGCACGGATGACAGGTTGAGAGTCACTGAGGGGAGCAGAGAGAAGCGAGAGGAGACAGAGGGCAGAGGGACCGAGAGGAGGTGAGTAGAGTAGCTGGAGAGCGCAGTTAAAAGTGATGGAAACAGGAGGTAGGAGAGCCCTGCTCAAAGGAGCGAACAATCTAAAGGGAGGGGAAGACAGACAGACACATGGATGAGACGGTGAGACGGGAGAAACGGAGACGAAGTCGAGGAAGGGGGAGAAGGGAAGAAGGGATGAGAAAGAGAGGTAGCTGACCGGTGGGAGTTTAGGCATGAGACTGGAAGGCTTTAAGGAAAAGGTGGGTTTTTAATGTTCGTTTGAAAGAGGACAGATTAGGGGAAGTTCTGATGGAGCGGGGGAGCTTGTTCCAATGGAGGGGAGCAGCGCGGGAGAAGTCTTGGATACGTGCGTGAGAGGAGGTAATCTAGTATGTTCCCTGCTCCTGCTCACTTCCACAGTTAGTGAGTTGTTGGTGAACAACACACTGTCCGAAAAAAGGAAAGACAAGCAGGGTCCAGGAGATTCCAGTGATTTGGCAGTGGCAAGTGTATTGGTTAACCCACCAGATAGCCTGATTGTCAATCATCAGGTAGGTAAAATTTCGGTACCAGGTTTTTACTTAGGATATGCCACTCAAAGTGTAATTTTCCGTTTTGAGTGGAACAGTGATGGAACTACTTCCACTGCAGAGTAGGTGGCTACGCAGTTCCTACCCCAAATTTTGCTATAGGACCTGGAAATGCTGTGTTCAGCCCCTTGGGTGGAACAATCCTTTGGTAAGAAACAACTGTAAGGGATGGACTGATTGCAAGATGAAGAGCTCTTTAGTTTCAAGATCAAAAGATCTGGCTGTAACAGCATTTATGACACTTATAGAGCTTGAAAGACACATATTTACACCACTACTGCTTAGCCAAATATTTTTTTGAGTCATTCAATGAACATAAAAATATCTTGACTGGAATTATAGCAGGAATTTTGGTTAGCTCTGTTATAGTTATAGATCTTCACATCATAACCATATATGGGTTTGATTTGCAATTGTGTAATACTTTGAACCAACATCCGTACGTTCAATATGCCTTTTTAGGTGTGTTGACTATGGCTAGGTTCACACTACAGAATTTTCCGACCAATGTGTTATCTACAACAATTGTACCAAGGACTGAAAAAAAAATCCTGATCAGCAAGCCGATTCATGCATACACACTATACATCTTTTAAAAGATTTATCCTCAGATTTGTGCTCTTCATGTGTCATGACTGTCGGCTGAAAAGAGCACGACTCTGTAAACTCTATGGAGATCCTGATCGTGATTTCCTACACACTGCACGATTGGATTGATATTGGAATAAGATTTATGGTTCTGTTGAAAAATTTATTGAAACGAG
The DNA here is from genome assembly GCF_038048845.1 of Mixophyes fleayi. Taxonomy (NCBI): domain Eukaryota; kingdom Metazoa; phylum Chordata; class Amphibia; order Anura; family Limnodynastidae; genus Mixophyes; species Mixophyes fleayi. The sequence continues at coordinate 145,547,498 of NC_134405.1, read as the reverse complement.
GATCGGTACTTTGGAACGACTATCGTTCAACGTTCAAATATACACACTAATGTGTCATTGGCCTGAACGGTCGTTTATTGCTCAACTGCCCCAATAGTCAGTTGAAAAACCTGTATTGTGTACCCAGCCTAGGAGCAGGTGAATATTTTGGTGGAGTTACAATCTATAGCCAATCAGAGCATTGGAATGTTGACAACAGCAGAGATCATTTCAGTTCATGCTAATTTCTGCATGTCCACAAAGTGCTGACCTATGGGAGATGCGTCATCACATCATGTGCTCTATCAGGCACACTCATGACATAAAGACGCACCCTGTAATAGAGTCCCATCATATGTACACCTGATAGAGCAGCATCATAACGCCCAGCAGAGCCCGCCTGTCCTGTATATCTGTGTGAAACATGTAGGATGATGAAAGGAGTCTACGCTGGAAAGAACAGACTTCTGTATGAGGCACCAAAATCTGTTACTTCAATAACCCATACCATTTATCATTGTTTATTATATATAATACACGTTTTTATAAATAATTCACAATTTCCTCTAAACATAAGGTAACATTAACAACAGTATTTAGTTTCTACAATTCATCCTCTGTTAATATACAGAACATTTGTATTTGATTCTGAATTTAATGCTTAAAATAAATGGTATTGCCAAAATAATGGACAATCTAGACTTAGAATTTGGAGTATAGCCTTTCAATCGCTTTCTATAGCCATGGATGAGCTACTGACATTTCTCTACTGGCAGAACTGCTCCAGCTCTCCAAGATTTGAAGGTTGCCTCCTCCCAACTACTGTCTTCAGATCTCTCTACAGGTGTTCTATGACATATATAATAGAACACATTGTGGCTGCTTCAGAATAAAGCAGCATTTTGCCTTGAACCATTTCTGAGTGTTGTTGGAAAAGTGTTTGGAGTCATTGCTCTGACACTGGTTCAACATTGAGTTCCAAAATGACCTGGTAATCTTCAGATTTCTTGATGCCATGCACACGCTCAAGACACCCAGATGCAGCACAGAAAGCTTAAGGCATCACTGAACTTCCTCCATGTATGACTGTAGGGAAGATTTTCTTTTAATTTTGCTTCCTATTAATAAAAAGAGTATATATTTTACCAATATTTGGTATCATCTGTCCAGGTGTGTTTTGGCAATCTCCAGTCAGGCTTACTTAGGTCTCTTTCAGCATTTGGGCCGCCTACCATATAACTCCCTTTCATTGAGTTGGCGATGGATGGTGTAAGTTAAAACTCTAGTACCTTGTGTCTGAAAGTCAGCTTAAATCTGTTTGGCAGTTGATCAATGTGTTTTCTCCACCATTCGAACAATCCTGTGCTTCAATCTCCGAACAAATTTTCTCTTTCCCGGGAGGTTGGTTACAGTGCCATGGGCTTTAAACTTTTTAATTACATTACATATGGTGGTAGAAGGAGCATCAAGGTCTCAGGAGATTTATTTGTAGCCTTAAGATTGTCCATTCTTGTCTACATTTTTCTATCTAACCTCCTCACAAAATCTCTGGCTTTCTTTTCTCCTTGCTCATTGCAGTGCACACGGTGACACAAAATAGGAGAATGGGCTATATCTCTATTTAAGCTCATTTGATTAGTGATTTTTTAAATTGCAGACACCTGCTACACACCAGAGGTGAGTTCAGTTTCAACATGAAGGAGAATCCCCTGCTTTAAATCTAATTATTGCTAACTACTTCTAAAAGGTGCCTATAATTTTGTCCAGCACATTTAGGGATTTCTGCATGAAATAAGCTATGATCTAGCTTTTTGTTTTTCACCTTGAAAATAAAAAGGATATTTTTATGCTACCAAACCAAGAGAAAACAATTAAGAAAAGTTATTTCACTAAAACTGGCACAGTGCTGAGATCTGAAAATTGATCTAGGCATAAAGGGGTTAATATGTTTGTTTATATGACTAGTAGTTGCTGATTGAGTATATCAATACACAATCTTGATCAATCTAAACCTATGCATTTCTGCATATTAATCATATTACAAAACCTTTGCAATATAAGATTTCACGTGAGTAGCTCTAGAGGGAAAAAGGAAAGAAAAAAAAGAAGGCTTGCAAAATGCATGAGTCTGGAAATTGAGGTTTTGTTGACATTCATGTTTGATGAATGGAGAACATGCGGGCAAGATTTATCCTTTAAACAAACATTGCTCCAGGCTGTATTCCACACTTCCACCTTATGAGAGGCTGAGAAAAATTAGCTTCCAATCCCAACAGGTTAAATAAAAAAGTAGGGTAACATGGTGGATTATAGTTAAAGTTGTATATGTATATAATGCTTTATTAGTACTTAGATAGTATTTAATACTTTCCTATGACACTGATCGTCAAAAAAAGCATTTATGCACTCATAATGACAGCTTTCATTTATAGTAGGAAAGAAAAGATCTTGAACTTTTTTGGCTCCGGGGGAGCATGGTTCTACAGTCCAGGGGTCAGCTGCAGGGGAACTCTGCCATATGACCCGCCTCTGCAGGGGAACAAGGGTGAGCATCTTGCTTAGTGTTTGTACAAAAGGCGCTTCAGGGTTGCCAGATGAGCCATAAGGTGGGCTTTAATAGCCATTCAAATCAAGACACATATGGATTACACATGTTGAATTTCTGGATTGCAATTCAGATGTCTGCACAGTAACAGGTTCAGCCTGTAACACATATTTTTACTGACTGGAAAGCAGCCATGCAATGTCTCCACTTTTAAATACCTGACCCAGCCTCAATATAGTAAATATAAGAAGTGAGAACTGCGTTAATAAGATTCTAAGACAAATATATATGCAAAAAAAGTATAAAAATTGAATAGCCTTCTGTAAGTTATTCTGTCTAGTATTATATGAACAAAGGATTTCTACAAATCAGATTGCTATTTAACCACATGTAACACTTTTTAACATTTACATTCAAACTATTTGTGTTATGAGTCATTACATTATGTTGCCAATGCAAGTTCCAAAAGAAAAGATTATCCATTACTTACAACACAATAGAACAATAAAAGACAAACTGACATTAGTACATTATAACGATTATTTGTTGGGCAGCATCACTGTACACAAACCAATCATTCACCAGGCTCTAGGCTTATCAGTTGGTTCATGTGGCATTATTAAATCAGGCAAGAGAGACAATAATAATAAATATTTTAATCAAATTTTACTGATGAAAATATAGTTTAAATTTAACACTTATGCTTTTTTCTTAAAATTATTTTTAAGAAAATTTCCCAGTGCTAAACTAGTTTACAAGACTTACCTACATTTATTATGTACATTTAGAATTGTATGATTTGTCACTCAGGTAATGCCATTCACAAGCCTTTGCAAACCTTCAGAGAATGCAAAACAATGTTAAAATTTACGACTGCATATCGGTAACTGAGGGTCCGGGTGGACTTCTAATTAAGCATTTTCAATTACAGGTATTATGGCAAAGAAATTTACCCACTTTCAGCTAGTACCTTTTGTTGTTGGTGGTTGGCTGTAATTTTGGCCTATTCAAAATATCAAAGCAAAGAACTGTATATTAGTAAAATAGTACTGGGGCCAAAATCAATTATCACTCATATTTTAGATTGGACTGTTTGTTTTAATTTAATCACTGCTTGAAAAACAGCTCAGCCCTGACAATGTACTAAAGTTGAATAGTCCTCCTACAATCCATGAACAGCTGGTTAGCAGGCAAACATCTGCCCAATGCAGTTATTCTTCTGCCTGGTTTCTAAGCTAGAAGCTTTCAGCATACGACTGCAGAACACGAAAAGGAAGATGCTGTAATTAAGGCTTAGTCACAAATAAGAATGTTATTCTTTTCTGAAAAATGAAGTCACTGTCACGGGCACTAGGAGTCTTTACCCAGGGATCACCAGGTGATAGGCTTACCAGAGCAGTATAGGTGGTAATATGGTACTCTGGTAGCAGGGTGATCACGGAACAGGAAATAGCAGATGATGAGATGCTCAGGAAAGTCTATGACTAGCAGCACTGGCAATATGGAGGTAGTAATACACGAGGAACTGTATGGACAAAGGACACGTGAAGGTAGTCAGTGGTCTGCGTTAGCAAGTTGTACCACTGCTATGTGAGAGGATACTGGAGCAGGAGAAACTGGAAACAGGGGTCAGTGGTCTGCCACTAGCAAGTTGTACCACTGAATATATATGTGAGGAGGTGCACGGGGAGAGACTGCAACACAATATATACACGGGCACCTTGACTTTGATCCACAGTAATATGCACAATATATACACGGGCACCTTGACTTTGATCCACAGTAATATGCACAATATAAATGTATAAATGACTGAACAACACTGCCAATATAGAAAGTCTCTTGAAGTAATCCAGCATGAGATAACACAGTCAATGATGGCAATAGACTCAGCGGATAGTACACTCCAGAGGAGAACCAACACAGTCCAGCAAGGTATGCAATACACAGCACAGTCAATGGGAAGTATGCATACCGTGGTTCAGGAGAAGGCAGTCAGACAGAAGTGCAGAGATACCTGAACGGCAGGAGGCCGGCAGGATGCAAAGTCCCTGGATGGGTGAAGCGGTGGTCTAGCAGGTGCAGCGCACAGGTAGGTAGACCAGCAGGGAACCCAGGAAGGCGTGGAGAGCGGATCAGCAGAAGATGGACGATAGCACTGACAGCAGCAGCAGGACTCTGCGCCCACGGAGGTAACCAGGGGCAACCAACAGGACCCACAGTGATGGAACACGGGATGGCAGAGTAGACCAGGAGCTGTAGATCCAGGAGTGTAGCGGATGGCAACGTGAGCAGTAGACTGGAAACACAGGAGAGCTGAGATGAGGCGGCAATGCACAGGGGTAGCGGATAGGAATCAGCTAACAGTCACAATGATGAACACAGGCGAGTTGCAAGCTGGAGACTGTAGTGCACGGAAGCAGCGGATAGGAATCAGCTAACAGTCACAATGATGAACACAGGCGAGTTGCAAGCTGGAGACTGTAGTGCACGGAAGCAGCGGATAGGAATCAGCTCAGGAACTTGATGATGATCAGGTGAGTGGATGTGAAGTGAAGGCTGGAGTGCACGGAGGCAGCAGATAGGAATCAGCAAACAGCCACAATGATAATAATAGCGTTGAAGTGAATTAGAAGACTGTAGTGCACGGAGGCAGCGGATAGGAATCAGCAAACAGTCACAATGATACAGTTGATGGTAGAAGTGGTATGGGAACCACAGGAGTAGAAGTGGTTTGGAAACCACAGAGGTAGAAGTGGTTTGGAAACCACAGGAATCAGCAGCGCTGAATAAACGAGGAAACACAGGAACACCTTCAGAGACTCATGGGGAATGAGACTCCAAGATCAGGCAATGTGGTGATGACCACAGGTGCTTAATATAGGGAGGTTGCCTGATCTGCCAATTAAGTTAAAGGAACATACACTGGAGGTATAGAAAGGGCTGCGCATGCGCAGTCCCTCAGGATGGAGGACGGCCACGGTTCCTAAATGTCCGGGAAGAAGCACTCACAGTCCGGTGAGTGACAGTACCCCCCCTTTTAAAGGTGGGCACAGAACGCCTGGAACCGGGCTTGTCCGGATTTTTGGAATAAAACTTCTTCAGAAGGGCAGGAGCATTAAGATCTTCAGCTTTGATCCATGAACGCTCTTCAGGACCAAAGCCCTTCCAATGAACGAGGAAACGGAGGACTCCTCGCGAAATTTTTGCATCCAATACCTCAGTAATCTCGAAATCCTCCTCCTGATGAACTTGAACTGGCTGCGGTGCTGAGGGAGGAGTCGAGAAACGGTTGATGATGAGAGGTTTGAGCAAGGACACATGGAAGGCATTGGAAATCCGAAGATTCTTAGGAAGAAGAAGTTTAACACATACTGGATTGATAATTTGAATGATCCTATATGGACCAATAAAACGAGGGGCGAATTTCATAGATGGAACCTTCAAACGAATATTTTTGGTAGATAACCAGACACGATCTCCAATTTTTAGTGGTGGAATAGCCCGCCTCTTCTTATCTGCGAAAGACTTATATTTATTAGATGTCTTCTTTAAACAGGTTTTGACCTGAGACCAGATATTTTTGAAGGTTTGACAAGCAGTCTCCACAGCAGGAACTTGGGTGGGCGGGAGGGCAGGAAATTCCGGAAAAGACGGATGGTGACCGTAGACCACAAAGAATGGAGTTTTGGATGATGACTCATGGTACATGTTGTTATGGGCGAATTCAGCCCAAGGGAGCAATTCTACCCAGTTGTCTTGGTTGGCTGAAGAGAACATCCTAATAAAAGTCTCAAGATCTTGATTGACTCGTTCCGTTTGTCCGTTAGATTGCGGATGGTAAGACGATGAGAGTGCTAATCGTATGCCCAAGGTTTTACAAAGGGCCCGCCAGAATCTGGAAACGAATTGTACTCCTCTATCCGACACAATCTCAGACGGACATCCATGGATGCGGAAGATTTCTTTAATGAAATGTTCAGCCAGAGTAGACGAGGAAGGTAAACCGGACAGAGGGACGAAATGGGCCATCTTCGAAAATCTGTCTACCACTACCCAAATAGTATTGTGATTCTTACTTGGTGGCAAATCAGTAACGAAATCCATACTAATATGGGTCCAAGGCTTGGACGGAATGGGTAGTGGTCGCAGCAACCCTGCTGGAGTTCTGCGGGAGGATTTGAACTGAGAACATAAATCACAGGAAGCAATAAACTCTTTGACGTCTCTCCTCATTGAAGGCCACCAGTAACTACGAGAGAGAATCTCAAAGGTCTTGTGTTCACCGGCGTGTCCAGAAAAACGAGAGGCATGGAACCACGAAAGGATTTTCCTCCTCAGAGTAGGAGGCACAAGGGTCTTCCCAAATGGTAGCATTTTGGTGGATGAAGCAGCCAGAGAAATACATTTGGGGTCTAGAATAGCATGGTTGGGAACCTCTTCCACATCAGAGGACGTCACAAAAGCTCGAGATAGAGCGTCAGCTTTCTTGTTCTTAGCGGCTGGTTTGAAGGTTATAATTAATTCAAAGCGGGAAAAGAAAAGAGACCATCTTGCTTGACGAGGGTTCAAGCATTGAGCAGATTGCAAATATGACAAGTTCTTATGATCCGTGAAGATCGTCACCGGATGGCGAGCTCCTTCCAACAAGTATCTCCATTCCTCTAATGCAGCTTTGATGGCCAGCAACTCCTTGTCCCCGATAGTATAATTTTTCTCTGCGGGCAGAAGACCCCGAGAGTAGAAGGCACAAGGATGTAATTTTTGTTGCTCCGAGCGTTGGGAGAGAATAGCTCCTAAGCCCACATTAGAGGCATCTACTTCTAGGAAGAAGGGGAGTGTCACATCAGGCTGTCGCAGAATGGGAGCAGACGAGAAGGCCTCTTTGAGGATTTGAAAGGCTTGGAGAGCCTCAGATGACCATTGCTTAGTATTAGCCCCTTTCCGAGTTAGGGCCACAATGGGAGATGCAATGGATGAAAAGTCTTGAATGAAGCGTCTATAGTAATTGGCAAAACCTAAAAAACGCTGGATGGCACGAAGAGTAGTTGGCTGAGGCCAATGTAGTACAGCATTTACTTTGTCTGGATCCATCTTCAGGCCAACTCCGGAAACTATATACCCCAAGAAGGGAATCTGGGGTAACTCGAATGAACATTTTTCCAATTTACAGAACAACGAGTTTTTCCGTAGTCTGGAGAGGACCTCTGCCACATGTTGGTGATGAGAAGGCAGGTCCTGTGAGAAGATCAATATGTCGTCTAGGTAGACAACGACACATACATATAATAAGTCCCGAAAGATCTCATTGATGAAACCCTGGAAAACAGCGGGGGCATTACACAGCCCGAAGGGCATTACTAAATATTCGTAATGCCCATCTCTGGTGTTAAACGCGGTCTTCCATTCGTCACCGGAACGGATTCTAATTAAATTGTAGGCACCACGAAGATCCAACTTAGTAAATATCCGAGCTCCCTTGATGCGATCAAATAGCTCAGTGATCAGCGGAATGGGATACCGATTCTTGATAGTAATGGCGTTGAGTCCACGAAAATCTATACAAGGGCGTAATGATCCATCCTTCTTTTTGACGAAGAAGAACCCAGCTCCAGCGGGAGAGGTGGACGGTCGAATGAACCCACGCTGGAGATTCTCCTGTATGTACTCAGATGTGGCTTGAGTTTCAGGTAACGAGAGAGGATAGACCCGACCCCTGGGAGGAGTCTTGCCAGGTAGAAGGTCGATCGGACAATCCCAAGAACGATGAGGAGGAAGACGTTCAGACTGAGCTTTATCAAACACATCGGCAAATGAAGCATACTGAGGAGGGAGTCCCGGGGAGGAAGATGAGATGGAAGATCGCTGTACTTTAAGAGGAATAACTTGAGAGAGACAACGATGGTGACATTCAGACCCCCAAGACGTAACTTGAGGGGTGCGCCAGTCAATCTGGGGAGAGTGACACTGAAGCCATGGAAGGCCTAAGACAATCGGACTTGTCGTAACTGGAAGAATTAAAAACGAAATTTCTTCATGGTGTAGTACACCAATCTGAAGGGTTACTGGAGACGTACTCTGGGTGATGAGACCATTGATGAGGCGTGATCCATCTATAGCCGTCACAGTAATGGGTGTTTTTAAAGTGATCACTGGTAGGGACCATTGATTCACTAGTGATTTAGAAATGAAATTTCCTGATGCTCCGGAATCAATCAATGCCTGTGACTCAAAGGATTTGGTAGCAAAGGAAATCGTAACATCAAAAGCGCAGACTTTAGATTTCATAGACAATGGAGAGGACTCCAGGGACCCTAACTTCACCTCTCCAGAACTAGTTAGGGCCTGGCATTTCCCGATCTCTTAGGGCAAGAGCTGAGCATATGCGTGGAATCAGCACAATAGATACAGAGTCTATTCTTTACTCTTCGTTTCCTTTCCTCTGAAGATAATTTGGAACGTCCTATCTCCATGGGAATCACAGAGGATGGAGCTGGACGAAATTGAGGGTTTAAACGAAGAGGTGCTTTGACAGCTGTTGTTTTCTCAGACTCTCTTTCACGAAATCTCATATCTACACGATGGCAAAGAGAGATCAAATCTTCTAGTGACGAAGGAAGCTCTTGGGTAGTCAGTGCATCTTTAATTTTATCGGAGAGCCCCTGCCAGAAGGCGGCAACTAATGCTTCAGTGTTCCACTGAAGTTCAGAGGCTAAGATCCTAAATTGAATGACATACTGTCCTACAGTATGGGAGCCTTGTCGCAAACGAAGAATGCTGGAAGCAGCGAAGGTCACACGACCTGGTTCATCGAACACACTTCGGAACGTGGAAATGAATTTGGCACTATCTTGTAGAATTGGATCGTTTCTTTCCCACAGGGGGGAGGCCCAAGCCAGGGCTTGACCCGAAAACAATGAGATAAGATAGGCCACTCTGGAACGATGGGTAGAAAAATTTTGAGGTTGGAGTTCAAAATGGACTGAACATTGGTTAAGGAAACCTCTACAAGTTTTGGGGTCCCCGTCATATTTTGACGGAGTAGGCAGGTGAAGCGTAGGAGCTGTAGACACCTGGGATGGCACTGGGGAAACGGAGGAAAGCACAGGAGCTTCAATATTAGCTGTAACAGTCTGTCCAGATGTTCCTTGGGAGGTTAATGATTGGTAACATTGAAGTAACAGCTGTTGGCGAGCATCCTGTTGCTCCACACGGCTGACCAGATGCTGCAGCATCTCTTTAGCGGTAGGTTCCGTATCTGGGTCTGTCATGGCCTGATCTTACTGTCACGGGCACTAGGAGTCTTTACCCAGGGATCACCAGGTGATAGGCTTACCAGAGCAGTATAGGTGGTAATATGGTACTCTGGTAGCAGGGTGATCACGGAACAGGAAATAGCAGATGATGAGATGCTCAGGAAAGTCTATGACTAGCAGCACTGGCAATATGGAGGTAGTAATACACGAGGAACTGTATGGACAAAGGACACGTGAAGGTAGTCAGTGGTCTGCGTTAGCAAGTTGTACCACTGCTATGTGAGAGGATACTGGAGCAGGAGAAACTGGAAACAGGGGTCAGTGGTCTGCCACTAGCAAGTTGTACCACTGAATATATATGTGAGGAGGTGCACGGGGAGAGACTGCAACACAATATATACACGGGCACCTTGACTTTGATCCACAGTAATATGCACAATATATACACGGGCACCTTGACTTTGATCCACAGTAATATGCACAATATAAATGTATAAATGACTGAACAACACTGCCAATATAGAAAGTCTCTTGAAGTAATCCAGCATGAGATAACACAGTCAATGATGGCAATAGACTCAGCGGATAGTACACTCCAGAGGAGAACCAACACAGTCCAGCAAGGTATGCAATACACAGCACAGTCAATGGGAAGTATGCATACCGTGGTTCAGGAGAAGGCAGTCAGACAGAAGTGCAGAGATACCTGAACGGCAGGAGGCCGGCAGGATGCAAAGTCCCTGGATGGGTGAAGCGGTGGTCTAGCAGGTGCAGCGCACAGGTAGGTAGACCAGCAGGGAACCCAGGAAGGCGTGGAGAGCGGATCAGCAGAAGATGGACGATAGCACTGACAGCAGCAGCAGGACTCTGCGCCCACGGAGGTAACCAGGGGCAACCAACAGGACCCACAGTGATGGAACACGGGATGGCAGAGTAGACCAGGAGCTGTAGATCCAGGAGTGTAGCGGATGGCAACGTGAGCAGTAGACTGGAAACACAGGAGAGCTGAGATGAGGCGGCAATGCACAGGGGTAGCGGATAGGAATCAGCTAACAGTCACAATGATGAACACAGGCGAGTTGCAAGCTGGAGACTGTAGTGCACGGAAGCAGCGGATAGGAATCAGCTAACAGTCACAATGATGAACACAGGCGAGTTGCAAGCTGGAGACTGTAGTGCACGGAAGCAGCGGATAGGAATCAGCTCAGGAACTTGATGATGATCAGGTGAGTGGATGTGAAGTGAAGGCTGGAGTGCACGGAGGCAGCAGATAGGAATCAGCAAACAGCCACAATGATAATAATAGCGTTGAAGTGAATTAGAAGACTGTAGTGCACGGAGGCAGCGGATAGGAATCAGCAAACAGTCACAATGATACAGTTGATGGTAGAAGTGGTATGGGAACCACAGGAGTAGAAGTGGTTTGGAAACCACAGAGGTAGAAGTGGTTTGGAAACCACAGGAATCAGCAGCGCTGAATAAACGAGGAAACACAGGAACACCTTCAGAGACTCATGGGGAATGAGACTCCAAGATCAGGCAATGTGGTGATGACCACAGGTGCTTAATATAGGGAGGTTGCCTGATCTGCCAATTAAGTTAAAGGAACATACACTGGAGGTATAGAAAGGGCTGCGCATGCGCAGTCCCTCAGGATGGAGGACGGCCACGGTTCCTAAATGTCCGGGAAGAAGCACTCACAGTCCGGTGAGTGACAGTCACAAATGAGTCTGAAAATATATATTTCTGTTAAACTGATCAGGAAAATAAATTGCTATTAGCTAATAGAGAAATGACAGGAGCATATATGACTAACTGTTATAACAACACAACCCTCTGCAAATAACTTGTTTTTTTGCATTTTACTTTCACTGTTCAATGACTCTTGTGACATTAGTTTAGTACCATCAGGATTAAGGTGGAAACTGCAGCGACTTGGCTGGATGCTAAGCGACAGAGCAATGACTGAAACACATGGCAGTTCCTAGCACATCTAGGAAACATTGGCACACAGCAGTGGCAGAAGAGAAAAGAGGTGCAAGTTGGAATTGTCCTTAGATCATGAAACCAGTTATGGTTCATTTGATCCCTCCACCTGTTTCTTGGCAATTCTACAGCTAATACAATAATAATTTACAATTTGGCTGCAAATTCAGAAGACCAACCCTGCCAGCCCTAGTATTTCTATTTCAGCAATGACAATTAGCAATGGAGCAATAGAGCTCTCCTCTATGTGTGAAACCTATATAACACCATACAATTTGACTGCAAATTCAGAAGACCAAGCCTGCCAGCTCTAGTATTTCTATTTCAGCAATGACAATAAGCAATGGAGCAATGGAGCTCTCCTCTTTGTGTGTAACCTATATAACACCGAAAATTTGACTGCAAATTCAGAAGACCAAGCCTGCCAGCCCTAGTATTTCTATTTTAGCTATGACAATTAGCAATGGAGCTCTCCTCTTTATGTGTTACCTTTATAACACAGTACAATGTGACTGCAGATTCACACCAAGACTGCCAGCCCTATTATTTGTATTTCAGCAATGACAATTAGCAAAGGAGCTCTCCTCTTTGTATGTTACCTATATAACACAATACAATGTCACTGCAGATTTAGAAGAACAAGCCTGCAAGCCCTATTATTTCTATGTCAACAATGACAATTAGCAATGGAGCAATGGAGCTCTCCTGAATGTCAATGGCTACTTTGAAGAACACTGCTACCCCTCCTCCTTCTTTTCTACCTATGATGCTGCCCAACTGCATTACAGACTGCCAAGAACTGTGCTACCCCTTCTGTGTCCCTCTGTGAAATAGCGCTGAATCACCGTGGAGGGCGGTACTTATAGAATCCAACACTCACGAGATCCGACGACGTCACAATGACATTTTGTCTCGTTATCAATTCCGAGGGCACGCCGACTCGGCTTGGCACTCGGATCTGCTGAGTTCGGGTGTGTTCGGTTCTCGGGGAACCGAGCCCATGCATCTCTAATATAAAATCACAGGCACAATAGACAAACAACACCCACACATTTTTCGCTATGCCCATTTTCCAATGTGGCACACATGTAGCCGTGTACTGACCATTTGCCTGCGCTTGCCCCTCAGACTAAAGGTTCCACCAATGGCCCAATTTCCTGTCCTGGTGACCCAATTGATAATTCAATACATGTCTGGTTATTACAGTACTCCAAAAATGTTTACCAGGTTGGAGTAACCCTAAATGGTAACTGAAATATGTTGCTTTCTTTTTGGACAGCACAAGAAAATAACACTTTTGTAACATTTATTGCACATATAGTAAATTAAGATATGTATACTACCTGTGTTGTTTTGGTTTTGAGCATTTAATATATTTGTGGGAAGTCAACTAAAGAAACTGAAACACATGCTGTGTGGAAGGTCTGTGACTCACTCTAGGCTTTGTAAAGCTTGCACGTCTTTAAAAAAGTGACAAGAGGTTTCCATGGAAACAGCAAACATGATAATTCTACTTATGCACAAATAATTCAATTGAAGATGTCTGAGGTCTGTTTGTTCAATGTATTTTTTTTTTACTATTTTGTCCTGTGTCATCCAAAAGGATTTCCTTACATGTTATCAATGAAAGATTCACTGTACTGTACAAGAACTCTCAATGGACAATGTGGATACGCCAACCATTGCTGCTGGGGGTGACAAATTCCATGTCTGAATACCAAATGCTCCACTTAAATAATAATCATTGTTTTAATCTGGCATAATCATTCCTTTCTGTGGATGAGCATTTCCCACCTACACAAAGGACTGATTTGCATGTTTCTGCCCATAATTTTTTAAATCAAGAATAAATATCTTATTTTTTTTTTTTACATGAATAAGGGAGTACATGACTAACTTATCTTCTTTATATTTCTATTAAAAACAGAAATACCTATGATTTTTGCCTTGCCTGTATAATGATAATAAGATATTAGAGGTATTTGGGTCTATGAATCATTGGTGGCAATGGGGCTGCGGAAACTATCATTAAACACTGCAGCAGAAGGCAGCGCTACAAAATGGTTTTCGGCAGCTATGTATCAAGGCTTCCCGATGATTTATCTGGTATGAAAAATTCCATCCTCCATGATAGAGGAGGAGGTTGAGCAGACAGACAGCGGCAACAGCGAAGGTGATACAGAACAGAGGTGCGCATGTGCTGGCAAAGGTCCACGCATGCGCACAGCATTATATATATAGAGCAGTGGCACATGAGGCTCTGTCCTTCATGATGCATTGACTTGGTTTCCTGGACCCCAGTGATGATCTCTCTGCACAGAACAGGTGCAGCCTGCACCTCTCACTGATTAGTGGTATTGTGCACCATGGGGCTGGTAGTTGGCTGGAGGCTGCGAGAGACTCAGCGATCATGGCTGGACCTTGGTGAGACTCTCTACTTACCCTCACTTCCGCAAGGATTTGTACAGCTAACACCATCTGAGAATGGGAGAACTACGAAAGTCTATCTTTAGTTAGCTTGTTGCATTGATGATGACTGCAATGCCAAATGATGGGGATTGCAATGCTGAATGGTGTTTGAATTAATGGAAGGTATTTCTGCTATATCTTCTCCGTTAAGCAGTTGATGCATACTAAGGATGTCGTTTCGGCATGAATTTATGGGGTGAGGAGAGCTTGATAAATAGATACCATAATAAGGTACAGCCATAATTTTGCTATTGAGTCATCTTTATGGCAACTGCTATCTTTGTATTTAAATTGGTGGAATAGTGAATTGTAGCTCTGTAAAATGGCAGAATATCAAATATTGTTCAAATCAAAATGTGCGGTATAGAAATGGATGCTAACAAAAATGTAGTTGTTACAATTTAACTGCTTTAGCTGTCCCTTCTAAGTCTACTACAATAAAGTGGCGTTTGGTTGTTAGGTTTCATTTTAATAGGATTCTAACAACACAGCATTAGAACCTTGACATTCAGCACCATAAAATTACCGAGCATAATCTTTAGCGTAATACTGTGTTCACAATTTTGGGGCACTGCATCAATGAATGGACAGACACATACAGCAACAAAATCTGGTAAATGGTGAATGCACAAACATTAATATTAATAATATATTTCTATAACTATAAGCATAATTCCTGTTACAAAAATCAGCCCGACTGATGCCTAAATAACTCCATATGTTCTGTTCATCATTTTACTGGCAACAATCCGGCCTGTCCTCTGCATTATAACTGAGGAACATGGGACTAGCAGTCTAATAGGATAACCCGAAGAGTTTAATTCAACTCATCACATGTTGATTTTGCTCTGCCTTTAGCAATCTGCTTCCATACCGGTTTGTCAATAGCAATCATCATATATCACAGTTTATGTCTATATAAACAAAACAGGCACTGTGATAATATTTCGTTAAGTAGCATCATATTGGCAAAACCATGTTGTGCTGCAGGGGAGATACATTTAAAGGAACAGACAGATTCATAGTTTGGAGGGAGTGCATTGTTCTTCACCTATAAGTTGCAGTGTAAAAATATTAGAGTACTACATGCAAAAGTAGACAGTATTTTACCTGCAAACAAAAAAAAAGCATTTGCACCATTCACATGGTGACATAGTTTGTCCAAGTGTAAATTTGCAGCCTTTAGCTGAATTTACTAATACTAAAGAGGCCCCACAATGATTATGAAAAGACACAATAATAAATATTTCTCATTGTAAATTGTACTTTAAAACAGTGGTGGATCCAAAGGGAATGGTGATCGGGGTAATCGCCCCCCCCCTAGCAGGGGCTTGCTGTCTATGGCTGCACACTGTGTGCAGGTCTGTTCGGCAGAGACCGGCAGACAGAGAGTCCTGCTTGGCTGCTCTGATTGTGTTTTAAACAACTAGATGCAGATAGATGCAACTAGAAATGTCTGTGCCATATACCAAAATTGTGATTGAGCTCTCCATTCACCATCCTAAAGATATACCCACCATGCTCAATCCCCAATCAGTATAAAATAGGGAAGAGTACTAACTGCATTAGCAGCAAACTAGCGCATTAGTCTAAATTGCACTTTAAGGCACATTTGCCCTGTAGAACAAGGTCACCTGTGCTGCCAGGCCCCATAGCTGTCACATGGATTGCTATGGCTATTGGTACGCCCTCAATAAGAATACTGTGCACTAAAGTTTCTTGACGTTCTTCTCCAGAAGTGACACAGGACAGTGTTTTGAGCTATTCCTTACAATAATACACATGAGTGTTGGGAATTTATACATTTAGACAGATCTTTTTAATCCGTCTATCTACATAAAATATAATAATAAAGTGAATATACATTATGCACTGTGCATATTTTATAGACCTGTGATAGGCACAAGGACACATGCACTTTAGCAGGTTCCCGTCTGGCCAGCATTGTTACCCTATGCATATCCATGTGGTGACTGTGACATAAACCTTTCGTCACAGTGATGTTTTAAGGACATTAATGAAGTTTTTAAACTTTTTCAACTAAGTGGTCCCTTGAGTACTGGCTTTCTTGTTCTTATTGTGTGCTGGTGAATAGAGTTGAAGAGATGCACATGCACACTGTAATCCTGACTGCGTTAAGCATGACTGCTGTATTAGACAAGTCTTTATACATGTCTGTCTGCATAGAGCACAAACAGACATAGGAAATGTTGCTATTATTATTCTTTACATATAAAGTGACACCATATTACGTAGTCCTGTACAGAGAATATGTTATTATTCACATCACAACCTGCCTCATTGGAGCCTACAGTCTAAACTCCCTACCACACAAACAAGGAGCCAATTAACCTTTCTTTTAACTGTAGTGTGGTAAGACTAACGAACATTGATGTCCGATATGCACCATTATATAAACATGCATTACAAAAAAGTCACATTAATTAAGTACACAAGGATACAAGTTGTGCCTAAATTGGGGTAACCTGCACTATAGTTTGCCTGTCACATAATGAAAACCATTTGCACAGTAATTGCCTGAATTCTTATGCTCACAGATGTATCACATTTTAGCTAGGTGGATGTGACATGGTCCATTACGGTCTAGTCAGGTCTGGACAGGCTGTTTCTCCAGTGCCTCACATTGTGTGCCCAATGAGTTCAGAGCAAGACAAATGGCAGCAAGCAATATTTGTGATGTTCCTGTATAATGACTGCCTGGAAAAGTGTCCCACAATTCCTGTGGGCCTGCTGTAATTATGAATCAATCCAGAAACACATTTAGTGCTCATAACCCACATTTGCTCCAGTTGTCTGTCCTCTTCATCTTTGCCAGTCCAGCATCAGTCAGTAACCAACAGCAGATGCTGTTCAGTTATAAAAACAGATGCAAACTAATTAATGTGCAGTAATGAAATTATTGGGCATACGAAGATAAGCAGCTGTCAACATCTCATCACCTGTGTCATCATTTGTCACTTTGTCAGCAGAGGGTAAACATACCACTTCCAGATGGCAATAATACCTCTAGGATATTACATTGAATGAATCCGGTAATGCTCTGAGTATTGTCACCAACTGTGAGTAAAGAATCTCATCACTGTCTTCTAAATCCAACCATTATAAGTTGTCATTTCAAACTTTCTATTTCATCTAAAGCTCAGAGCAATATTATAAAGTGATTTACTTGACTATCTCTATGGTTTAAAATGGATAGATTTTTTTCTGTTATGTCAATAATATACACTGGCGGAAGTAGATATTCTGAGTGTTAGTCAAAGCAAGGATTGTGCAAATAATCTACATCTGGGTTATCTTTAATTTTTCAAATGAAGCAATCTGTCAAGGAGGATGCACCAGACTGCACCACATTAAGCCCACTCATTACATTATACTGGGCAGTATGAATAGATGTGAACCCGGAGCAAAGGACATGCTTTAATACTTTGCTAAACCCCTTCCCTGACAGATTGGATTCCCTGGGTCCTTCTTCTCTATCATTCAATCTGAAGTCCTGAAAATAATTATATTGGGTGAAGAAGGGGCAGTCTTAACAAACTATTGAATCTTTCCCTCGAATTGTGGTTTCTGAGTCTGCAACATCCAGTGTAACCAATGAAATTCTTCCACCAAAGCTCCTGTCCAGGAGACAGCTTAGCAGCATCATACAAAATGAACACTGAGACTGACACACTGCCAGATCCAGATTATTGTAGCTATGACCTTATTCCAGCAACTCCTTGTGTTCCTGAACTTTATACCGGTATTTGACCTTGGCTTGTCATCTGACTTTGTTCTTGTTCCTGGTTCCTGATCTGATCTCTGAAATTTACTTTGCTTCTGATATGCAATTTGATTCCTTTTTCAAACATTTTATTCTGTTAACCCCCATTTTCAAAGAATGGACATTAAATTAGGCCAACAAAAGGTGAGATAAACTTCGCTCTATCTGTAGAACTCACCATCATAGCCTCATGGTCTATTCATATACTGGACTACTTCAATCCCGAAGCCTGTGCAACCGGTACAGAAGCAAACGTGCAGACTGACCTATACGTTAATATCTCATACCCTTGTACACAGCTTGGACTAATCTCCGAGCATCATAAAATGATGCAGGAAATGAAATTGTACTTCAAAATGCATTTTGCTGTGCTTACTTAGCAAGGTGCAATACAAAATCAGGCACAGAGAAGGTGAAGAGAGGCACTGGGGTTTGGATGGACTGAGGGGCGCAGTGGAGGTACCTAAAAACAGAACACACAGCTATTTTAATTGTAGCTTAACGCAAAGAGGGCACAAGGTAAATAGATATAAACTGGAATCTCAAACAAAGAAAATAAATGTTCATAGAATCCGTAATACTGTAGTTAGGTGGCTTCAATTTCTGTGGTATGGTTTCATGACTCAGATTAAATTTGAAGTTCACTTTCCCACTTATCAGGTCCTTTGCTGCAATTATGACTCCATTGTGTGCAGAAGGATGTACATTATGCCCATTGTATGCGAGAGAACGCTTGTTTCTTCAGAAAGAACAGTTTTGCATATGCAGCATTGTGTAAAATGGGTCTGTTCATGCAGAAGAAATTCTAAAAGTATCCATTCCTCCTGATCGCTCAAAAAACTGTTGTTAGTAATTTGTGGTGAAAAATAGATTGCAATTAAATATTAAAATAGGTCTATTATTGTGATATGTAAGTATCTGTCACTTAAAGTCAACTAACCTGCTGTGAGCAGTAGTTACCTAAATTAAGACAAAGAAAATGATCGATGGCAATATCCTAAAATTTTACATCAGTTTCAGAGTTTGGAGCCTTGTCTATATCAGGTCACTGCAGTCTCTGACAAGACAAATATAGCTTATTCCTCATTTGCTACAACATGTATAGTCGGTGGACTGGAACATCAACAATTCAACACTTTATTGTCATCTACATCAGAAGATCAGGATCTCCAATGCACAGTACATCTGTACAAAGAAAGAAAATACTTTGTGGCACCAATATAATATGCTAAGGGTTCTTTTTCATCCAACATCAGGTCATCACTGACCATGACACGCTGTAGGACAAATACAGTTTATCCTGTGTGTGCTAAAACATCCACATTGGTGGATCTGAAGTTCTGAAATTCAACACCTTCTCATTATCTACACCAGGAGATTAGGATATCCAGTGCACAGCTCTTCTGCACATTACTTTACAATGGATTAAAACAATATATATACAGAATATATATATATATATATATATATATATATATATATATATATATATATATATATATATATATATACACATACCTGCATGCATGCCTATCAGCCGCACTTCTGAAAATGACTGACAGATGAGGTTGAAGTAAATAACAAAATACCATTGATTGTCTTGTCATATTGTCACCTGACAGGGGGTGGGATATATTAGGCAGTAAGTGAACAGTAAGTTCTTCAAGCTGATATGTTGGAAGCAGGAAAAATGGTTAAGCGTAAGGATCTGAGCAAATTTGACAAGGGCAAAATTGTGATGGCTAGAGGACTGGGTCAGAGCATCTTCAGAGTGGCAGGCATTGTGGGGTGTTCCCAGTATGCAGTGATTAGTACCCAACAAAATTGGTTCAAGGAAGGACAACCGTTGTACTGGCGACAGGGTCATGGGCGCCCAAAGCTCATTGATGCGCGGGGGTAGTGAAAGGCTAGGCCATCTGGTCCAATCTACCCAGAAGAGCTACTGTAGTACAAATTGCGGAAAAAGTTAATGCTGGCTATGAGCAAAAAGGATCAGAGCACACAGTGAATCGCAGCTTGCTGCGTATGGGGCTGAGAAGCTGTAGACCAGTCAGAGTGCCCATGCTGACCCCTGTCCACCGCCAAAAGCACCTACAATAGGCACATAAGCACTAGAACTGTACCATGGAGCAATGGAAGAAGGCGGCCTCGCCTGATGAATCACATCTTCTTTTACATCATATGGACGGCCAGAGATGGCACCAGGATGCACTATGGGAAAAAGGTAAGCCGACGGAGGCTGTGTGATGATCTGGGCAATGTTCTGCTGGGAAACCTTGGGTCCTTTCACTCATGTGGATGTCACTTTGGCACATACCACCTACCTAAACATTGTTGCAAGTACACCCATTCATGACAGCAGTATTCCCTGATGGCAATGGCCTCCATCAGGAGGATAATTCGCCCTCCACACTACACAAATTGTTCAGGAATGGTTTGAGAAACATGACAAAGAGTTCAAGGTGTTGACTTGGCCTCCAAATTCCCCAAATCTCAATCCCATTGAGCATCTGTGAAATGTGTTGGAAAAACATGTCAAAGCCATGAAGACTCCATTTTGCAGGACTTGATGCTAACGTCTTAGTGCCAAATACCATAGGACACCTTCAGAGATCTTGTGTAGGCCATGCCTCGACGGGTCACAACTCTTTTGGTGGCACGAGTGGGACCTACACAATATTAGGCAGGTAGTTTCAATGCTGTGGGTGATCGATGTAAACTAAATAAAGCATACACTTCATCAGGATGACTCCAGGAAACCTAACACTGGCTAGACATAGTCTGCCTGTCTAGACACTGGCCACTGCATGGAATTGGTCACACTTCACAGTCGCACATAACGAGGTTTAAAGACTTGACACTACTCCCAAAGTCCTAGTTTGATGTACAGGTGACACTTCCAATCTTGCCTTTAAAATACAGCTCTCTGCAGGTGTTTTCTGATTACACTTCACTACAAACAAACCGTGTCAGCTTTGCTGTTAGCTGTAGAAAAGACACTCTCAAGCCATTTTCAAAGCATGTAAGTTAAATCACACTTTATATTTTTACATTGTCAGACATTTCATATATCTTACACCTTAACCTATGTACACTGCTATATGCAGGGCTGCCACAAGAAATTGCGGGGCCCAGTACAGGTGCACCCCTCCTTTCTCCTCTCGCCTCACCTTCATTTTTAAATTATTATCTACCCGACATTTGCACCCACCCCATTCTCTACAGTCACCCTCCTATTCCCGGTTTCATCTAACCCCTGCAGTAGTTTACTCACCTCTCTGCATCTTCTTGCTGTCTCCCTTCGGCTACTCTCTATTGACAGCGATGTGATGTTATTAATTAATCTTTGTCCGACACACAGCATCTGGGGGGGTGGGACAGTTCTGCCTATATGTATTTATATATATATCAGTTGGACACCTAATTCCTCTCCTCATATATATATATATATATATATAAATATATATATATATATATATATATATATATATATATATATATATATATATATACTGATTTAATGTGTGTTGCATGCTGTTATTCTGTTTTTAGTGGTCATAATCTTACTCCTATTTTTCATTCAGCAGTATATAAAGAGCAGCATTGTTTTGTTAATGAGAATACATTTCCAGCACACTGAGGCATTGCGCCTGCTGCCACATTGCGCCTGCTGCCATATTGTACCTACCAACCCTACAGCATTCAGTACATTTCAAAATATTAAAGAAATATATAAGAAATGTAAATGGATATCATTTGTTTGTAAAAATTCATCTAGTTTCCATGCAAAAAGTGCAGCAGTGCACTGGGTTTTGTTAGGTGACACCTGCATTTGGATCTGAACAGCATCAAAACACTACTTATTGAGCAAGCTTTCAAAAAAATGTCCAAATGTTTTGACAAACCCACTTAATGCAAAGCAGTAATTGTGCCTTCTTTCATCTTGTCAAGTATAAGTAGGATAACTATCCCTTCAAGTAGTAGATTCAGTTGGCATTTGGCATTACATGGTTTGACATTAATTTGTCTAATTATCTATGGCACTCGTAGCTCCTAGACGTTCAATTAAACTAAATCCACTGCAATTAAAACTGTGAGGTCAGGGCATAAAGAGCAAAAAGTTCAATTCACTTGGCATGTCAGACGCACTGTCTGCCCTTTGCTCTTCGATAACTTTTTGATGAAGCGCTGCTATTAGAGTGACTATGTAGAGCACTACAGGTACAGCTAATGCAGCCGGTCTCAGTGCAGAGAATGAGCACGGAATCATTGTCACTGGAGCACTCTCTGACAGAACACAGTGATGATCAATATGTATACATATCCTGTCCTTGGCAGTACATCGAAACCACAAGCAACTTTTTTTTTTTATTATAAACCCATGAATTTGTTATATTTAATCAGTATGGGCAAGTTAAGTTGTATGAAATGTCAGTTAGTAGCATGGCAGTGGCACTAATATCTGTGAAGTACAGTAGCATAGATGAAATACAATATTGTACTGTACGTTTATTAAGTAATGACATAATAACCTTCTGTTTACAGCATGGCATTGGGCCTGATTCATTAAGGAAAGTAAGGCAAAAAAGCAGTAAATTATCTCTGGGACAAACCATGTTACAATGCAAGGGGTGCAAATTAGTTTATTATTTTGCACATAAGTTAAATACTGGCTGCTTTTTTTCATCTAGCACACAAATTCTTGTATAGCTTTTTACACTGAAATTCTAAGTTGATCTAGGACATGCCTTACCCCAACTATAAATCTGTCACTACTTTTTAAATTTACTTCTCCCTCCAATGCAACATGGTTTTGCCAAGTTACAAAGTTACTCTTTTTTTTTTACTATACTTTCCTTAATGAATCAGGCTCTATATCTTCAGACAAATAACTGCAGGAATTCAATTTTTATACATTTTGAGCAGTTGAATATCATAATTTGTACAAATACAAACAAACGCACTCTCCTGGAAATGACGTGTTTGCACATTATAAATCATACTTCACCTTATAGGAACAACACAGCTGACTTTTTTTGTAAACAGTCCTCCCCATATCTGATAGAAAAATGTTATCCCCAAGTCCAGGACCCCTACAGTTCCTGAGAAACTTAGCCCTGACTCTGTCCACTGAGTCTATTGAAAGAAGTGTCTCCCTAGGAGGAATGACTATTGTGGAGGCAGGGGTGGAGATTTTTCTTTTGGGTGGGGGGTGGGGCTGAGGTTGTCCCAGACATTGTAACCCTACTGTGCTGCCAATTGAGAGCCCTTTCCCACTTTATAACAGAGTATTTTCAAGTAAGGTGGGGACTGAGGATTTTACAACATAACTGGGGTGGAGTTGAGAAAGTTTTTCATAAATTTATATGGTTTTTAAATAAATAGCAGTCCAGCCTATGCATAATTATAAACAATATGTGAAACTACATATCCTTCTTTACAGGTGTGTAACAAAGTGACTGTGTACATTGCTTGTAGCAAACTGCGGTCAATGGTTTTGACAGTAACTGACAGAATCAGATTTTTGTCAGAAGGGGTGTGTGCAATACATTTAAGCTCTTACTATCAGTACTTATATACAAAATGTATGTATGGAAAAACATGCAAAAATAAAACTTATTTAATGTTTTCTTTATTATAGTGTTTCGTTGATTGCGTTGCATGACTGCATCAACTGCATTGTGCACTGAACTGTGTTTCTGTTTTACAAATGTTATTTGTCAGCAGATTAACCTTAATTTTTTTATGCATTTAGAACGACTGGATATTAGCAACAAACCCTTTCAATTGTACACAACGCTGCATTAAAAACAACATGGTAAGATGTACTTTGAAAGTATAGAATAAAATATCCTCAGGGATGATGTGATGAGGCTATTCACAGTGTAATGATCCCTCCTGGTGACATCTCTAACAATTGAACTGTAAAGTTTTGATGCCATTGATTTAACACATTCTTTCAACATGGTTTCCAGCAACCTAATAAGGCATTAGCTATTATGATAACAATGTACTTTCTCTTGTGATGGACAGTAATTAAAGACAATGGCTTGTTGTGTTCCATATAGCATCCTTTTCATACGCAGTTTTTCAAAGCATGGTCAATTAAAAGGAGCAGTAATGTAATTTCATGAGATTCAATGTCAGGCAAGCACACAAAAAGTCAATGTTGATGGTCAATGAGAATTAGATGTAAACAAATGAAGCCTAAATTACAGGAACATAGGTCTTTACATTATGTTTCCTCATTGGTTTCCTCCACTAATCAGAAAGGGAAATATTGATGTTCCTCTTGTGGTAGTAGATTAAGCTGATGGGGTGATTACAGCAGAACAGTATGTCAGTCCTATTTTCTGTAGTTAGCAGTGTCTGTTCTCTGACTGCAAACTGTAATGTATGAATGTATGTATGTATGTATGTATGTATGTATGTATGTATGTGTACCCTGCTTCATGCAGCTCCATGAGGTTCAATGGTGTCATCACAACTGTCCTCTTAAATATGTTTCATTTAGATAGAAGTGAAATTTGCAATGTATTTCATTCAATTGTTGTCTCGTTCTCAGATTATTTTGGAAAGGATTGCTGTACCTTATTTTACATTACAGATGATACTGTTGCAACTGTTGTCTATAGAAAATATGTGACCTTTTATTTTGATCTCGCCACAATAATAAATTGGAGACAGTGACACCTACAAGTTAAAAAAATGCAAAAAAGCTGACAAATTTACAGTATATAAGTCCAACTCAGATAAAACCACAAATAGTCCAAAATCTGGACGTGTTTTTCATTTATATACAGGGCTGACTTGAGATTTACATCTTCTTTCATATACACAAATCCCGGGAGCAGAGTTTTGGAATTTTACATAGGACCCCTGTTAGACTTGAGTCCTGGACGCTCGTTGTTTAAGCAGACACTATCAGTCAGATTTTGGACTATTTGTGGTCTCATCTGATTTGGACTTATATACTGTCTATGTATTTGTTAGGAACCCCTCTAGCCAATACAGCACAACCCAGAGTCTGCTCCGCCAGTCAGGTGTTCACTGGAGCCCCTAGTGGTGGGGACAGACTTGGCTGCAGACTGACAGAGGGTCGTGAAGTGGGTACCGACTAGGGAGAACCCAGGTAAGCGTAGTGGAGTCCAAGCAAGGGTCAAGGGCCGGCAGCAGATAGCAGATCCAGTAAACAGGCCGAAGGTCGGGGTCACAGGCACGGTAGCAAGATTCAAGTTACAGGCTGAAAGGTCAAAGGTCACTGGCAAACCGGCAGGTTCAAAGTCCAGGCAGGGGTCATACACGGGTAGTCAAATCCAAAAGTTAATCACCAAGAAGGCAGAGGAGCAGGCTAGCTGACAGCAACTGAACGCTATAACCGGCAGGGAGGCTACGCCCTCCCTGCCTTATATACAAGCTTTGGCCAATCAGGGCACAGCCCTGCAATACATCACAGATAGCCTGCGGGCTAACTAATGTCAGCCTCCTATCTTAGCGCATGCGCCCGGCTGCCTCACTTTCCGGGGCGCATCGCTAGCTGCACTCGGCGTCCGGCCGTTGCCTTGGCAACGGTCGGGCCCGAGAAACCCAAAGTGACGCCCCGGTCGTCATGGAGACGGCCGGGACGTTCACTAAGGCAGGAAGTGAGTCGCGGCGGTGCCCGAGGCCGCCGCGGCTCCTGACAGTATTACTTTGGTTTTCAAATATCATTTTCGTTTGGGAGCGCCAACTCTATTTCCATATTTGTTCTATAGATCATCTAGGGCACAATACAGTGGATTGTGTGCTGGATAGAAGAGTGCAGCTCTTGATTTGTCAGTGCAGCCATACCAATCCTCTTTTTCTTACATTTAGTTTGCATGTAGTAAAAAAAATAGTCCAATTTAGAGTTTAACTATGCAATTCAGAGTTGAGCTAGGATGCAACTCCTTCCCTACAATAAATCTGTCCATGCATTATAAATTTGCCACCCCACCTGCAGAGCAACATGTCTTTGTCAAGGTGCAAAATTCCATTTTAGCTGGTCTAGCTGGTTTTTTTCCTAGCTCTAAATCAGCCAAAGTGATGAGTACGTCTGCATTTGTACCAGGAAATCCTGTCATGTCATGTGATGACTATCTAAGGAATTCCTTGCATGGTGAATAAACCCTATTAACTTCAGGTTGGTTTGCACTATGGCAGTGGGAGTCTCACTCTCAAAGTGGAAACCGACCTAGACTTTCTAGCACTGGGACTAATTGTGGATTTGGGGAACACTGCCACATGTTATTACTTATTTTTATTTCACACAGAGTGCATTGTGCATGGGAACCTTTTTGCATTTTTAAATGTATAAGTTAAGACTTTACACCGACAAAAACTCAGAATTCTGAGTGGTAATGGCAGCACACTGCAAGAAATGCACCCCCTCAAGTCCTTTATCTCTATTATAATAACCCTGTGCCACCAAACCAAATCTTCTTCCTGCTCTGCTCCACAAGTTGTGTCTCCAGTATAGTTCTCTAGGAATGTCACTACTTTGCCCAACTCCTCCCCGCTGACTGTACAAACTACTCCTCTGCATTTACAGCGGTTTTGTTCCAATCCACGTTCACTTGCGCAAATTAAAGCCACAGCTCTCAATTTTATTTTGTATAATAAAATAATCTTCTCTGTAGGAGAGTGGTTATAGTTACGTAATAAACTGGATCAGACTGAGGTCTGATTTATAACACAGTAGAAAAAAAACCAAGAAGAGGGATTCAACTAATTTAAGATAGGACAATCATTGGTGATTACAGTATGCTCTGTGTCAGCACCCCAGACACATGATGGATATTAAATGTTAATGCAATTTCTCTCTATTACTACTCACTTCACTCTAAATCCAAACTCTCAGTTGTGTCTCATTAAGCCAAATAAAGCTAACAACTTACTGAAAGAGCAGCACCTTCCATGGATCAAAGTCAAATTGGGGATTTAAATAAATACATTTCAAATAACAAAGTATGATTACTTCTTATACTTTGGATAATGTAATGTTTCCTGCCTGTTCTTGTAAAAGGACATTAATCACCCACATTTCTGTCATATAAAATGTGTTATGTAATTTCTAAAATAAATAAGTAGTCTATTTCTATGTATTCTGATAATCTTCCAATTATTGGAGATGCATACAGATCTTCTTATACAGGTCTGAGTTTTATGCAGAACGCTGTAACTGGAGCACCATGTCTACGATCCAAGGAAACATGTTTAAAAATGACCTGGTATTACCCACAATGCTCCATTATTTTCCTCCCCATCTATAGCAGTGCTCCTCACAGTGACGGTGGGAGGAGACGCACAGGAATCATGTCTCCGTGTAGCCTCACTGAGCAGCAATAATTTACTTTAGTTCATTTACAATTGTTTGGAGTTTTTTTTTTTTTACAGATATCAAGCTCTGGAAAAGAAAACAGGCATGGCAAATAATATGCAGATATTTCTGTTTCTTAAACTCTTTTGTTGGTTCATGTGTTTTATTCATCTTGTAAAGTTGTACTATTAGTGACTGACAATAAAGTTAGCAGTATTTAGAAGAAATTGTAGACATAAAAATACATTATATTAAAGCCAGTATGAGAGAAGTTGTAAATAATCTGTAGATGGCATCAACTTACTGCAATAAGTTTTTATTATTTTCCAATGTACTAAAAAAACACCATGTACAAAGAAGCAGCATTATTTGGTTAGTTACTTTGCATTTTTAAAAGGCTCTATTTTTGTTAGGACAGATGAAGCCCTTCAGCCTGAGGATCCACAGATGTACAAGAGTTAAATAACATTTAATGCAAAGCTAATTCATTGTATTGTGATGTTCATGCATTACGATTTCAACTTGCATTAGAATACTGGAAGCTTAATGGACTCCTAATATGCACAGCAATATGTCATACTGGGCAGATTTATTCCTTTTCTCTGCCCATCCCCTGAACAGAAAACAATTCTCACAGAGTTTAATAATAATGGAGAGTAGTGCAGTACAGTAGATAGCATGTACTAAGGCATAAGATCGGTTATGCAGTTTGTTCAAATAATACACTAAGTTTCCAAAAGTGGGACACTGCTTGGAGATGTACCCACCAACTTCTGTCATAACTACAGTATTTTTACTGTACAGTAAGACACACATACTGTAGTTTACATAATTAATAAAGGCAATGTCCAAAACCACTGAAACATTTACAAATATCACTGTTTATGGGTAAAAATACAGCTATTTGTGATTAAATTAAGTTTAACCCTGAAGTTTATGCCAACCCATTCCTCAAATTGTTTAGCTACAGAAAAAGTTATAGTATTTCCCTGTTTTAATAATTTGTTCAGTCTTTACCATTTCTCACTTCTACAACTATTGTAATCTCAGGTAAGATAACATTAACAGTAAAGTAGCATTCTAATGAATATGGATGTCAATACTAAATTATGTTAACACATGCACAGTTCTATTGTTTCAGCAGCATCATCTGGTGGTTGAAATAGAGTAATACAGGTAAATACAGGTTATTAATGTTTTCAGAACCTTGGTAACACAATGCAATAAGTTTTTTAAAGAGTCAATGTGTACTGAATGAAATTCACTCTGAACAATCGTATGTACTGTAGCCACTTTCTTCTTAGGGTTCAAGGAACCGTATCTTCAGTGCTGGTTAAGCAGCATGCGGCAAGCGGTAAATGCAGCTCTGAGTGTACATACCAGTAATGCAGGAAAAGCAACCGCATGTATGAGCCCTTAAGGTGCTGGATACACAAATACATTTAAAACATGAAGTGCCTTTAAAGTAGCTTGTCCTTTCATCTCCATCCCCTGCTGTGTGGATAAGCCATTTAGAAAAAGTTAAACTAAATATATACAAATTTTGCTAAAAACTGGGGAAAATACATACTAATATGATTTGTTACGGCCACACAGCTGCAAATGACAGCTCTTAATATGAGGTCAATGGCAGTCAGATCTAGAAGGTGCATATCATCTGACACAATGCTTTCCTTTACCAGAGTCGGTGTCAGCAAAGGCTTAATTATATTATTTATGCTGTGGCCTTCTGCTCCTCATTTCTATTCTGACGATTGTCTATGATTGTCACATTTGCTCCCTGCTGTTTTAACATGTGTAATATTAGCTGCCTGCCCCATTAAATGTCTATGAAAAAGCTTACAGTCTTCTCAACCTACTGTAGTCATTGCAAAAATCAACAAACCCACATAGCTTAGAATAAATACCCAATCTGTCCCAATTAAAAAAAAAAGAGAATGATTAATAATTAGCGTTAGAAATTAGAACACACAATTAAGAAGAGTATGCAGAATACAATTACACATCTATGCTATGCAATCTCTAGGGACGTTATGGGAAATGTATGAGAAATATGCTAAAGAGCATTCATGGCCAATCTGAGTTTGCCATAGATTGTCAACAGTTGTTCTAAATGCCTTTACATGTGTGTTTTAATGGTCCTCAGGGCTAGAAGAGGCAGAGGCACTGTTTAAACAGTGAATGGATATGATATGACATATAGTTAGGGGCAATCTATATCTGGAAAATCTAAAATTGTAATGTATCAATGGCTATTACAAGTAAAGGCAGTACTGGGAGATTTATTTATATTTATTTTTGTGTCAATGTTTGGACTGTAGCAATCAACCACTGGAGGTATAGAACAGAAACAGAGTAGAAGAAAGCAGAGAGAAATTAAAAGAAGACAATAAATGAAAAGGAGACAAAGAGAACTAAGATAATATATTAGAGGAGTATTTTCTCAAAACAATAGAAACACAAATAATGCTCAGTATCGGCTGTCAGCAACCTGTTTGTTAGCAGGTGACGATTTTAGCATACTTCTATTAGTAAACCCTTTAGTAAACGAGTATGATTAAAATTGTATTCATTATTCCAACAATAATATTACTGTTGATTTTAAGGCATGTTAAGTACTAACATTTTTATTGCAGATTTAATGTCTTGCTAACACATTTATGCTATTGAATTTAAAACATCACTTACTGAGCTGTTTTCAACACCATAAAACGTGCTATAAAAATCTTCCTGTCTGCTAAGTTTCACCATCTCTTAAAACTCGTTTGCACCTGTGCCCTTCAAACTCAAGTCTGGCAAAGACAGCCTGCAATTAACTATAAAGATGTGTGGGGACATCTAAATATTAGCTCATTCTGCTGCATTTTATATAATGACTTTCTAACACAAGATGGAGGTCAGTGGGGTCCGTTGCCTAGAAACTGGGTTTGCATTACTGCATTAAGCCAGCTGGGATTCGGAATTCCTATACTGTTCAGAACTTTTAAAATGTACATTTACTGCAGAATTAGATCACGGTTTTTCCCCTCACTTCAGGTACAGACAATGGAAGTCTAAAGCAAAAATAACTTTATTGGCAAATACACATCTAATACGTAACGGCCAGAGGACTCACAAGCTAAAAAGGTTTAGGCTCTTTTAATCCTCATCATCATCATCATCATCATCATCAGCATTTCTATATAAAGCACCATAGGGCTTTAGAATTGGAAACAAACACCGCAATAAAACAATACTGGGTAATACAGAGAGACAGAGAGGTAAGCTTGCTGGCAATCTTACAATCTACCCATTGAATTTCTCTAAGAAATTCATTGGTAGAATGGATATTGTTCCTGAACAATAGAGGAGCCTGTGTTATATGGCTCTTAATACATTTGTGAATTTTGACTACTGTATTAAATCAAAGATACTTTCACTTCAGACTTTTCTGAGTTACCACTGTAAGCAGAATTTCACCCAAAATGTTCAATGCAAAAGGAAATGAGATTCTTAAAATTATTAAATGACTAATTTAAGTCTTACATTTGGAATTCACAGAAACCCACTTATTGCAAATGTCATTGTTTGTAGTCAACAACTGATATCTAGTGCATTCAAATTAAACGGTAGGTAGATCATTTTGTAATAATGATGTTTATCTGATATGAATTTAACATAACTTTACACTGTAACAATAAGACACTGTGCAAATAATATTGTCACACAAATTACCACAAAACTAACTTATTGCTGGAAATATGTTGTTGCTCTTAATTAAATTTAATATTTTATTTATGCAGCTTTATTCACTAATATTGCTCAAAGGTGCAACCATTAGCTTTTAACTTTCTATGGAAGTTAAACAATGCAATAAGTGTCCAACTGGTTGCTATAGTACTTATCTGCACCTTTCTGCACTATTAGTAAATAAGCCCTTCTGTATTTGCGCATGGTCGTGTCAAAGACCATCTTAGATGTATTTTTTGGATATGTATTTTCGGCACGGAGGCAAAGATTGTGTACTGTTTGTATCCATAAAGTCACTTGGTCTCCGTGGTGTTTAATATTTAACTCTTGTTGTCAGTGACATCTAGGCCTTTTCATACACTTCACTCTATTGCACTTTTTATATCACCCTTTCAGGATCTTTTCCTCTCTCTGTTATAACTAGAGATGGGCGGGTCCGGTTCTCCGAGAACCGAACCCACCCGAACTTTGGGTATCCGAGTACCAAGCTGAGCAGCTTGGTACTCTCCCGCCCATTCCGAATCCAAATCGAGGCCGAACGTCATTGTGACGTCGTCGGATCTCGGGGCTCGGTTCTCGCGATACTTCAACTTTATAAATACACGCCTCCACAGCAATCCATCGCCATTTGACAGAGGGAGAGAGCAGGGTGTAGTCATAGGCTAATTAGAGCAGGGACAGAGAATACAATATTGTTCTTGCAATTGCTCTAACCAAAATCGCTAGTGCAGAGAGGAGGATAGAGGTTTATTATTTTTTCTTCATATTTGGCACTCCCCAGCGCTTTTGGGGTGTCCCCCATAATTGTGCATAAATATTTCTGGCTGTCAAAAGTCATATCTGTCAGCAGTATCTACTAAATAATTTTTAGCACTCCTCAGTGCTTTTGGGGTGTCCTCCCTAATTGTGCATTAATATTTCTGGCTGTCAAAAGTCATTTCTGTCAGCAGTATCTACTAAATAATTTTTAGCACACCTCAGTGCTTTTGGGGTGTCCTCCCTAATTGTGCATTAATATTTCTGGCTGTCAAAAGTCATATCTGTCAGCAGTATCTACTAAATAATTTTTAGCACTCCTCAGTGCTTTTGGGGTGTCCTCCCTAATTGTGCATTAATATTTCTGGCTGTCAAAAGTCATATCTGTCAGCAGTATCTACTAAATAATTTTTAGCACTCCTCAGTGCTTTTGGGGTGTCCTCCCTAATTGTGCATTAATATTTCTGGCTGTCAAAAGTCATATCTGTCAGCAGTATCTACTAAATAATTTTTAGCACTCCTCAGTGCTTTTGGGGTGTCCTCCCTAATTGTGCATTAATATTTCTGGCTGTCAAAAGTCATTTCTGTCAGCAGTATCTACTAAATAATTTTTAGCACACCTCAGTGCTTTTGGGGTGTCCTCCCTAATTGTGCATTAATATTTCTGGCTGTCAAAAGTCATATCTGTCAGCAGTATCTACTAAATAATTTTTAGCACTCCTCAGTGCTTTTGGGGTGTCCTCCCTAATTGTGCATTAATATTTCTGGCTGTCAAAAGTCATATCTGTCAGCAGTATCTACTAAATAATTTTTAGCACTCCCCAGTGGTTTGCGCTCAGAATGGATTCAAAGCAGTCCACATATGATCTGAATGAGCAACCAGGTTCTGTCACCAGTCCTGATGTTAGTGTTCCCAGTACGTCATCTGGCCAAGGCGATGTCAAACAACAGAGTGTTTTCAAATTAGTGCAAAAAACAAAAACAAAAAAAAAATTTACTGTATTGAAGCGAAAAAGAAGTGTAACTGAGCAAAAGTTAAGTGACGATAAAAAAAAAAATTGCAAGCATGCCATTCTACACACGCACTGGCAAAGAGAGAATGAGGCCTTCACCTTTGGCTATTAGTGGCAGATCCCAAAAAGTTACCCAACCTACAATTGGTGCACAACTACTGTTACGCGTCAAAGCCGAGCTGCAAGATAACAGTGAGGCATTACAGGAGAATATTTGCTCTGATTCACAATTGACAACAATCCCTGTGGAGAGTCCATCCAACAGTGGGATGTCTAATCGTGAGCATTCTGCTGATGTGTGCCTTAATAGCCCGAGTGTAGCCAGTGATACCCAAATTGAGGATGCCACTTTGGAATTAGAAGAGGATGAGGGGGAGATTTGTGTAGGCGACGAGGGCGCTAATGAGGATGTTGATGAGGATGAGGTTGTTTGTGTAAGTCCTGCACCAGTGGCAGCAGTTCTGGCACGTGACAAGAAAAAGGCCATTGTCATGCCTGGGCATAAAACAAAAAAATCAACTTCTTATGTGTGGAATTATTTCTACCCAAATCCAGACAACAATTGTATAGCCATTTGTAGTGTATGTGAAGCCACAGTCAGTCGAGGGAGGGACCTTAACCATCTTGGAACCTCGTCTATGTTACGCCATTTAACGAGAGTTCATGGCAAAGTGTTGGGAAAAGCTGAAAGTTCTTCCCAAAAGAATACAAGCACTCCCTCATCAGCTAAGACCCTCCGCTCACCGACATACCGACGGCTACAAAATACACCCACCACACCATCCTCATCAATATCCTCAGTAGCGCTCGGAGTTAGCCCGGCATCCCACTTAAGGCTGGATGACTCCGGCACTATTATTGATTCCTCTGAAGAAAGCGTTAGTCCTGCTGCTGCTGTTGCTGCTGCTGGGGGTGAATCGTCATCCCAGAGGCAGGTTAATAAAATGAGCAGTCCTACATTTTAGCAATTAACTGTGAAACAATCATTTGCGAGGGGAAGCAAATATGACCACAGTCACCCAGTCGCCAAGCGAATCACAGACGCCATGGCTGCAATGTTAGTGTTAGATCTGCGTCCAATCTCCACAATAAACGCAGCTGGTTTTTCACAGTTAATTGAGGTTTTGTGTCCGCGTTACAGAATTCCATCGCGACACCATTTCTCCCGTAAAGCTATTCCACAACTATACCAAAAAGTGTGTAAAAATGTAGAGATTGCGCTGAAAAATGCCATTCTGCCCACTGTTCACTTAACCACAGATATGTGGACAAGTGGAAGTGGCGAAACCAAAGACTATATGACTGTGACAGCCCACTGGGTTGGTCATTCACCTTCACCAGCAGGAACAGCAGCAGCATGTACACCACTACGTAACATTTGTCACAGGCAGGCCACTCTTTGTATCACCGGCTTCACTAACAGGCATACGGCTGACAATTTGTTACGCAAACTGAGAGATGTGATTGATGCATGGCTTATACCACTCGGACTCTCCCCAGGGTATGTCATTTCAGATAACGCCAACAATATAGTGCGAGCATTACAGCTGGGTGATTTCCAACATATTCCCTGTTTTGCTCACACCATCAACTTGGTGGTGCAGAGCTTCCTACGAAATAACCGTGAGGTGCAGGAGATGCTTTCGGTGGCCCGTAAAATTTCAGGCCATTTCAGGCATTCAGCCACAGCATGTAGGAGATTACAGCAGCTCCAAGAGCAGTTTAACTTGCCCTGCCACCAACTTAAGCAAGAGGTGGTAACTCGGTGGAATTCCACCCTGTACATGCTTCAGAGGATGGAGGAACAGCGCAAAGCCATCCAAGCATATTGCACAAGTCATAACATTGGGAAAGGAGGGGGGATGTATTTCACTCTTGCACAGTGGGGAATCCTTTCAGTGCTGTGCAAGGTGCTGAAACCATTTGAAGTTGTGACATGTGAGGTCAGTGCAGACTCTGCTAGTTTGAGCCAAGTCATTCCTTTAATTAGACTATTGGAAAAGCAGCTTGAGAAGATGAAGGAGGAGCTGAAAGCAAGCAATTCAGCAAAGTATGTTGGCCTTGTCGATCAAGTACTTAATTCGCTTCACAATGATCCTCGAGTTATTAAGATCTTGAACTCGGATCAGTACGTTTTGGCCACTGTGCAAAACCTACATTGAGTCTTTACTTGTAAATGAGCGAGATGTGAACTTTTGCAAGGAGCTATTGCTCAGCAAGTTGGCCGCTGAACTGGGCCTCGGCTTGACGACGTGTCCTCCTTCACTTTCTCAAGCTGTTGCTCGTAAAAAATTAAATTTCCAAAAAAGAAGCAGGGAAGACACAGGGGGCAGACCAGAACAATTTAACATCTGGGCTGGTTTGAAGGATTTTTCAAAAAAATGTGTCACTTTGCCCATAACTCCATCCAATATGAGTATAAACATGCAAAGGATGGTGGAGGATTACTTTCAAGAGGTAGTTGATATGGAAATGTCAGACAGTCCCTTTCCTTACTGGGAAGAAAAGCAGGCCATTTGGAAACCCATGTACAAACTTGCTTTGCAATACCTAAGCTGCCCACCCTCCAGTGTGTACTCTGAACGAGTGTTCAGCACAGCAGGGAACTTAGTCAGTGATCGCCGTAGAAGGTTACTTCCCAAAAATGTGGAGAAAATGATGTTTATAAAAATGAACTACATCTTCCACGAGGAAGGCCTTCACCATCCAAGACATCCAAGCACTGACTGTTCTCTAATGGCGGATTCAAGCGGCGATGAATTGATAGTCTGTGATGATGACGTACACACTGATGAGGGTGAGGATTAAGCTGAAGATGATGCCGATAACATCTTTTTAAAACTTTCTATGTAAGTGTAGGGTGCAATCTACCCCCAAAGAGGAAAGGGACTTGTGGCATTTCCATATCACATACCATCTTGAAAGGCTGCTGTTAGGGCAATTTATCCTTAAGGGTAGGGTGTCATAGACAGAGTGACCCTAAACTGGCTTTGTCCATTTTTCATAATATTGTACAGTCTATAATGGCTGAATTTTTGGGTATTTTATACAAGTGGAGGGGGGCCTAGAGAGACAGAAACCAAACTGGCTTTTTCCATGTCAATTAATATTGTACAGTCTATAATGGCTGAATTTTTTTGTATTTTATACAAGTGGAGGGGGGCCTAGAGAGACAGAGTGACCCCAAACTGTCTTTCTCCATGTCAATTAATATTGTACAGTCTATAATGGCTGAATTTTTTAGTATTTTATACAAGTGGAGGGGGGCCTAGAGAGACAGAAACCAAACTGGCTTTCTCCATGTCAATTAATATTGTACAGTCTATAATGGCTGAATTTTTTGGTATTTTATACAAGTGGAGGGGGGCCTTGAGAGACAGAAACCAAAATGGCTTTTTCAATTTCTTTACATATTTAACTATAAGTGTAGGGTGTAATATACATTCAAAGACGATGGCTGCATTGCCAATATGCATAGATGGAGAGGAAGACAATCTGTTTTGTGTGTAGAATAGGCCTACCAACGAAGAATTAAACTGTTTTTTTGGATGATTTATTACCTCAACAATTAGATTACTTGTCTCTAAAACAGTTGGAGCACTAAATTGGGTTAATTTAGGCCCAAAAACATGGATTTTCCAAAAAAATAGCAAAACAAAACCAAACAAAACCAAAACCAAGACCAAAACACGCAATGGCGGTTTTGCAAAACCAAAACCAAAACCAAAACACGACGGTAATCCAGATCCAAAACCGAATCCAAAACCAAAACTCGGGGGTCAGTGACCATCTCTAGTTATAACTAGTCCAAACTTTTACAGATCCACTCAATTATTGGTATTCCCAGTGATATGTGTCCCCTCGATCTAACTCGGAGCACTGTGTACACACACAATTATAACAAACCTACTGTTTAACTGCACACATAAAAATAGCGATGCTGAGAGAACTAAGTGGCAGTTTTTAATGTGAATGATCCATGTGACAGCTTTAGAAATATCAAAATACTCTTGCAGTGATAGCTTGTTACTTCTTCATACTCCTAACTGGCAGCTGGTATGTATCTCATTGTGCTTGCAGCTCTCCTGTGCCACATGAATCATTAAAGAGTCAGCTTAGAGGAATCAAACTGCTTGCAATTACCACATTAGCATCACTTTGCACCAGTCCTTCAGAGCATGGTTTTTCAGCTCTGCACTCGGGCTGCTGTCACTGTTTGTCTTGTTTTCCAAGACTCACCAAACCATTACACTGCATTTTAAAGCTACCATTCTTGCATCTGTTATGCCTACACTATTATTCAGCCACATAGTCACTGGGATAGAATTGTACACATATCAGCTAAGCATATTTATTTATTTAGAAGTGTGATATACTGTGGAAAAAGACCATTACCTCATTTGCAATGATCAGGTTAAGTCCTTTAATATTGCAATATTTACACTACTACAAGACTTCCACAGAAGAGACTAAACACACTTAGTTAGTAAAATGCCAGATTGAAAATATAGACCTGGAAGCTTTCTTTAGTAAAGTTCTAATGCTACAAATAAATAAAATATCTAAATTGTTATAACGTAAAACATGAGAGAAGTATACTATATAAAGCAGTCAGATGTTTTGCACTAGTATTGCAATAAAACTCTCAAAAATACTTGTCCCATCATGCCTTGCTCAAGTGTCTAGAGTGTCTTTGCTCAGCCAGAGCCTTCTACAGGTATCAATTAAAACAGGTAAAGGAATTTTCAGTACAGCAGGAAACATGCTTTGCTAAAAAAAAAATCAACCAGTTTATGGTGGCAGTCTATGAAGGCAGTGAGACGTTGCCTAAGCTCAGAAGCCTTATGCACACAAGACAGATTGGGTGAAATGGTGGCAGCTGAGTAAGAAAAAAACTACTACATTTGTTAATGTTCCTACTTCTGAGTGATCCATACACTGGATGACCTGTTAATTGAAGACGGGGGTGCATATGGTAGCGGTAGTATTGTGAAGTGAGGAGGGGAATATAGTGGTAATTGGGAATATACAGATGAAGGGTCTGATGTAGACTTGGACTTACATTGTAAGTGTAAATTGCATCCTGTAATTTACATAGCATTTCGAGTCACACGGAACTTTAGATCCATGCGGGTCAGAATACTAGGCAAATGGCACACACTGCATTAGGCACACTTCTTTTCCTGCCTTACAGGCTGGTGCGCAAGATACACTAACGTGAATCGGTCACAGCAGTTCCGTAAGGCAAATAAATCAGTAAATGTAAAAAAACCAGTATGCCCCCAAAACAGCTTAACTAAACCTAGTGCTGCCAGCTTAGGCTAGTACTAGTAAATTCGGGGAGACAAGAAGTGTGGGGTCTCCACAAATTTACTGTTACTACAACTAGGGGGCTGGTGTTGCTATAGCAGGAAAACCCACAGTGTGGGGTTCCCTGCCATAATGCCAAACCAGCCACATGCCGGTCAATATAAGGCCGGGCTCCCTAGGGAGATCGGGCCGCAAAAATTGTGGACCCCCCCATAGATAACAGTCTTTTGATGTCAGTAATTTATAAAGTTAATGCATTTTGTTTACCATTTGTACTTGTACACTTGGGAATTTATTTATGAAAATTAAGGACAATCACTGTTATTTCTTAACACTACAAAGAGATCCAACGAAGAGCCAGCTAACTCATGACTTTAGAGAACCAGCATTTGACTTGTAAGAATGTATTCAGTTAATATGTTGAATTATTACATCTGTAGCTAACTGCATATTATATACAATGTCAAATAAATAGTTCTGACAAGTCACATAATTGTCATATAATTGTATGAATATTTTAGTTCAAAAGACCTCTAATAAACCTAGCTTT
Source organism: Mixophyes fleayi (assembly GCF_038048845.1). Lineage (NCBI taxonomy): Eukaryota > Metazoa > Chordata > Amphibia > Anura > Limnodynastidae > Mixophyes > Mixophyes fleayi. The sequence goes on along the minus strand of NC_134405.1, from coordinate 145,508,784 downwards.
GACAAAATAGCCCAGCCTATTAGAAGGACTCATATAAAGAGTGTCTAACATGACCCTACTTAATAACATGTTAAATTCACTCCTCCTCCTGGTAATTCGTTCTAATAATTTTAGAACACTGGCACCATTAGCGGAATGTCCTCTGGATGTTTTTGTCACCTCAGAGAAACGCAACAAGCTCTTTTGTGATTACTATGTCAGCAAATTAAACAGAAAACCATATTACAGAGTTTCATTTTTTTTTTTGTCACATTCCTGCAGTGCTTTTATTCTCACACTAAAAAATATCCAAAAAGATCAAAAGACTAATATAATGTAAACCCATTATAAGGTAGTTTACTGTAAAGTACCTGCATATAAAGGCATGGTACTATATTATGGCATTAAGTATGAAAACGCTCCAGGGAAAAAAACGAGAGCTTTTACTCATTGATTGATTGATGGATTTACTGTATGCAAAACTGTTTTGAGTGAATATTGGATGAATCACGGACGCAAGAAAATATTTCATGCTGCATCCATGGTGCATGTCCTGTGTTCTTAGGAACTAATAATGACAATTTATTGGTGCATTCAGGCTGTCTCTTGGAATATATCAAACTGCATTGGAACCCTACACTATGAAAACCACTGAAATTCTCATTTGATTAAAGTTTAAGTTTTTTTTTAAACTTATTATTTTTACAGGTCCTGCTAACAAAACTTTTTACTAAATAGAATGTACGGTCTTATCTCTAGACTCTCACACCTGTTTCTAGAACACTCATGTATTCTATGACATCCACTGACAAATAGGGCTTTGTTTGCTTGGTATTTGCGTATTATTTTTATGTACCACATACATTTGTAGCCACAGCAGGATTTTTTAGGCAATGTTGTTTTCCCTCAATTGCCTTATAATCAACTTTATGATGGCTGACACTCTGGGAAACTGGTTTCTAGCAGATCTCCAGAAGTCATTGTAATATGGCTTCCACTCTTGTGGGAGAACGTCAGATAAATATTTCAAAAACTGTAAAGTTCCTCCTATTGGTGAGCTGTTTAAATTATTCAACATTACTTATTTTATTTATTACCATTTATTGTATAGTAGCTTCATATTACACAGTGCGGTACAGCGGTCATTTATCATTCACATCAGACCCTACCCTCATTGGAGTCTAAATTCACACACTAGGGTCCATTTCAGTTAGCAACCAATTAACCTATCTTTAAGTTTTTTTGGACAGTCGGAGGAAACTGGAGTACCTGGAAGAAACCCTCAAACATGAGGAGAACATACAAACCCCCCACAGATTGGGCCCTGGTTGCAATTGAACTCCTGGCCCCAGAGTTGTGAGGTAGCAATGCTCACCAATGCTCCACCATGCTGTCACCTTCATCCATTGTCTGTATGAATTGGGTGGGCGAGAAGATAGTCAGGTTAAAGGGAGCACCATCATATGCTCCAGCTTGTTTTTAGGTAGTGAGATGTTGTTAATGGTCCAGCCAGAAAAAAGAGAGGTAGGTAAAACCTACATTATTACAAATTAGACTAGAAAATTTAAATGGATTTTTAAATGGATTTTTCCTTTATCCCAAGTTCTCATAACCTTCAGCCCTAAAATGGTTCTGTGCTTCTTGTGTGGTTCTTATTCATAGGCAAGAATGCAGAAAATAAGTTTTTTTCGCTATTGTACTTTTGTTTTATTGGTTTCCATGGCCAAAAACAGAGTTATCATATACATGGGCTCTATATTAAGCCCCCGCTGACACTCCTCCCCTTCCCCAGTCACAGGAGAAGATGGATGCAATGTATTTCTGCCTTAACTGGTTTTCCAGTTCTGTGAGCTGCAGCTGATGCTGTTTGTAATAAAACAGCAATGATCCCATTCTGTGCATGTGATCTATTAAAATACCCAACAGGAACTTTTCCTATGTTCTCATTTCTTCTGGTTTTGGTTTTTCACAGTATTTGATGTGAGTGAATCTTAGAAAACAGAAATAACATAAGCCATAAAAAGTAGTACACATAGAATATGGGATATATATATATATATATATATATATATATATATATATATATATATATATATATATATATATATACAAATATGTATATTAATGGTCACAAAGTGTGTTGAAAAATGGGGTTATTAGTAGTTTTAGCAACAATAATAAGTCCACCATTACCTGCAAGATTATTGCAGAGGTGATATCAAAGTTACTTTTCACTGAATTATTAATATCCTATACTCTTCTATACATCGCCCGCTATGGAAACGCCCATACAGCCCTGCAAAAAGGAGTCAGTACTAGTGTTTTCACTGTGCTAAGAATAGCAAAGTAGAATTGTAGGCAAAAATGTAAAAGTCTAAGGGCTAGATTTATTAAGCTGCGGGTTTGAAAAAGTGGGGATGTTGCCTATAGCAACCAATCAGATTCTAGCTTTCATTTTGTAGAAGGTACTAAATAAATGAAAGCTAGAATCTGATTGGTTGCTATAGGCAACATCCCCACTTTTTCAAACCCGCAGCTTAGAAAATTTAGCCCTAAAAGTTAAGTGGGTTGGGATTTTAAGGGGAAGAATGTATTGCTTCCACCATATTTCCTGGTGTGTCCCTAAATTCACAAATATAGGTACATCCCCCTTTAACTGGGGTCCCAGACCAGGAAGTGGTAGGTAAACAAGTGAATGCACAAGCACTAATAAAGGAGTAGTAGGAGCTGCATTTTCTGCAGGTCGTAAATGAGCATTAATGAGCAGACGTGGTACCTGAGTTTTCTGTTGGAACAGAAACAGTTTATATTTGTATGAAAACTTCATTTCAAAGACACTGGTTACTGTGTAAAGGAGAAGTATAATGTTACTTGCATATATTTTTCTTTGTTTGCTGCTGTATACAGTACATGTAAGAGAGTATGGAATGCTAAGACTTTTGCATACTCTAGCAATGCTCTGATATTAATCATAGTGCCACATGTTACATTTGGCCTCACGACCAGGGTGAGTAGTCATCAGCCAGGGAAACGTGGCTTGCATGCAACACCGCTCTGCTAGTTTCTCCATTCAATATCACTACTCTCAAAAGGTAGCCAGGGCAAGTGGACATCCAACTAAAACATTTTATTGATCTTTGTAACTATCGAACTGCTAAAATGATCAATTATTTATAAAGTGCAAACATTTTTCATCTCTGTGCAAAAAGAGAATTTAGAATGTACTTCAACAATACTGTTTTGCATAGAGAAGGTTTTTCAGAAATACAGCACAAGCAAAGAAGAACACTTAGAGGGGTTATTTCCTTTTGGACAACACTTCCATAATATAACATGCTTCTCCTTTGTAGCAACTTCACGTACCTAGGGACTTATAACCTAGTAAACACTAAAAGCTGAAGATTATAGGTATTAAGAGTTTAAAAATATTTTCTGGTCGTAACCGCACTGTTCTGTCCCATCCTCCTCTTCTACTCTTATCTTTAACACTTGATTTTTGTAGCTGGATCCTACAAGGACATGTAGTTGAGATGCTTTGATACTCAAGAGACGCGATCGATATGTGTAAGAAGAAGAGAGAACAGCAATAAGTGCCTTGATGTTATTTCTATAATTAAGCTGAGGATAGAGTTATGTCCCTTTATTAAAGTAAAAAAAGAAATGAAAGTAACTACTAGAAGTGGAAAAACATACTGAATACAATAGATAAATTCACTATTTATGCTTGCCAATATTTACCAAAAACTAATCAATTGGGCTGCAGTGGTCGAGAAAGGAGAGTAGGAATTGTAGTTCATGAGTTGCCTAATGATATTCTGCACTGTGGACTTTATTTAGAGTTGGACAAAAGTATAACTCTCGGGGATCATATATGCATTTCCGAACTATACATGTGTATGAAAATGCATCTGTATTTAGAGTTGTGAATATCTAAGACTTGTGCCTCCATTACTCCTGGAGAGATGGAACGGGGTTGGGCAAGTGTAAGTTTAGTAAAGTTATGACGTTACACATAAGTGTAGCAAACCACCTTTATTTGCTGTCTATATAGACTTGGCTGCATTTACAGATAAGAGGCCTGATTCATTAAGGATCTTAACTTAAGAAACGTCTTATTTCAGTCTCCTGGACAAAACCATGTTACAATGCAAGGGGTGCAAATTAGTATTCTGTTTTGCACATAAGTTAAATACTGACTGTTTTTTCATGTAGCACACAAATACTTGATAGCTTATTTGTATACTGAAATCTAAAGTTGATATTTGTGTGCTACATGAAAAAACAGTCAGTATTTAACTTATGTGCAAAACAGAATACTAATTTGCACCCCTTGCATTGTAACATGGTTTTGTCCAGGAGACTGAAATAAGACGTTTCTTAAGTTATGATCCTTAATGAATCAGGCCCAAGATTCTTAGCTGGCGTATGCTTTGCTGGTACCAGAGGCCTTGTGCAAAGCTGCTACATGCTGACGATGATGACATCAGCTGAAATATCTAGCCACTTCTGATTGGCTGTTTGACTCCTCCAGCTGAAAGTTATTCCTTCATTTCCATTGTGGCTCTATTATGCCTTTTCTACATAATTACTCACCGTTGGTTCTAAACGTATATCTGAACCTGAGGACTTGCTGAGATCCTCAGTGCAGCTTGCACCACAAGTCTCTAAGCGGAAATATTATTAGTTGCGGCTGTCTCTTCTGAATTTCTTATTTGCTATTTCCATTTGGACTACTGCAGGTCATTGGATTTATAAAGTGGTAAACAATTGATGTTTGCATTTAGTTACATTTTATATGGATATTGTATTATTAAAAATTTGTTAATTAGACTATGAATACAGCATTCTTTATATTGTGTATGAATAGGGTAAAGTCATTTATGCATTTATAACTGACACTGTCAAGTCGCATCTCTATACTATGTTTCGTCGTACGTATACGCTGATGTACAAATACAGCTGTGTTTGAGTTGAACATATGCTGAGATACGTGGGACTGAAAATACACAGGTAAGATGACAGCTTTGTGACAATTTTACTTATGTGACCGTTTGCATCACAAAAATGCACCCAGCTCTAAATGAAGCCCTGTAATTGGAAACTCTGCATTCTGTGGAATTTATGGTCCATAAAAAGAGCTGTGACAAAGATGGTGTTAAATCATTTTGTTGCGTGGTGTGGTTGGAGTAGGAGCAGGGAATTCCACATGGAACACTAAAGGCCAAATTTGTGCACAATCGTGCAGAATTATGCTTCCAAATAACGGCAATACTCTGTGGAGTAGTTTCTATACAACGTAGTCTGCTGTTCTACACTTCTGCCATTATTCGTACATCATGTATATTTTATAGGACAAGTCTTGATATGTAGAATAAGTGAACTCATTTGCATAAGGGATACAATGATGAAAGCTATTTCCATTATTTTCTGTTTGTAGTACTTCCATCTGCCTTCGTTCTAGTGTTTTGTTTTTTTATTGCCATGGGGGACCTACCTTGTATAATTGACATTTGAGCTTATTGGCCTCTCCATCACTTGAGATATTAATCAAGGCCAGAGTGTTCAAGAAAATAAATTTCCTGTAAGTTGATCTCTATTATATATCCTGTGTAAGTAGAGTGTATTGTACAATAGCTTCATGTGAGCAGTCTCCTCATTTCAGTTGTTGGATTGTGCACATGTGACTCCTTTGTGTGTGCAGTTGGGTAATCACGCTGAAGGAACTGCTCTCCACAGCCCTCACCAGCTATTATACGGTGAATAAACTGGCTTGGTGAGCAGTATCTGAAGTCATTACACTCACACAGGTCAAGTTCACACACAGCAGAGAATAGTGTATGAGCATACAGAAACTAGGCACAAACTCCTACTGGCAGTATTTTAACAAAAAGTTATTTATTGATTAAGCTTGTTATATGTTCAATGTTCTAAATTAATATTGTTCCAATATCTTATTGGACCTACACATTTGACCAAAACAGTATTATGGTATTGTCCTATTAATCCCATTCTGCTAACCTGTGTGCAATAAAATTACATCCGTTAGAAACTCAGGTCATTCAAATATCATGTTTCTTTATTCAGCTTTATTTATCATGGTTATTGCATATTTTACTATATCTATACAATATAAGTGAACTAAAGATAATTTAATTTAGAAGGGATCTCAAACTAAAGCTTGAAAATATTTTAGTCTTTTTCCATGTTTCAATGCTGCAAGACTCTGTTTTATTTTATATAATACGTGGTTTAACTATAAAGGGTTGTAATCAGACCCAAATAAGGGATATACAAAGGCCCACCAAGTGGCACAATTAGCATTGAGTACTGAGTGTAAATGTCTGTACCAGTCTCACCAACAGTGGTACCACTACAGTACTAATATTATATAATATAAAGACAAACTGGCAGAGATACAGGTGTGGCTAAGCAAAACATTCTGGTATTAATATCACAAATACCACACATATCACTATGGTGGTGACCCTACATGTAGCTTGAAAAATAAATTGCTCTAATTATCGTCTAACGAGAAAAATAAAAATACAGGAAAAGAGATGAAGGTTAGGCCAATGGATAATACGGATGTATAGTTATGATGTATAGTTATAATGATGCTATTATTATCCCAGCAAATTAACCATCGGTGTATGGAGGCTGCAAATGGTTCTAACAATTCTAGTGACATCCAAAGGTCAAGTGAAATCAGAAATGTTAACAGAAACTGAGGTTCCATTTGCAGTCTCATTATGCAAATAAAGGGGATAATTTCATTGTGTGGGTTACGAGGTTGGGAAGCCATGTGTAAGGGAAATTGATTGGTCTCAGTGCCGATATCATTTGCTAAGATTGTATATGCAAGTTTACTTTACAGTATCTTGTGTATATGGTTCATGAAGTTATTTACAGAACAACATTTTATCTTTATAAGAAACAATGTGTGTGATTACCGTGGGGTAAAATCAATAATCCAAAACTTGTACATCATCACAACGCAGGCACACTGCAATCAGAGGAGACGCAGGAAGAAGCCCTTACATTGGAATAACAAGCTTTATAAAAGGATTGCTTCAAATAATTGTTATACTAGCCAACTTCCTAGAAATAATAAGCATTGAATTCTAGCTTACTGAACCAGTTCAGGATACTTTATTAGCAATTCTAGGTATAACTGGTCTATCGCGCCTTTATTCTGTACACAAAACATCAGCTTTCATAAAACTAAAATCCAAAGAGCATAACATGGAACTTGATACATCTTGTTAACCTCACATGTGATGTTCTTACAATATTTTGGAGTATAAATATCACATTATCACTATAGACTGAGCTCTGTAGACTTACACACCTCTGACTTTAATTGCCCATGTCTCAGGAGTCACTGTATTCTAGCATGAAAACTCAAATAAAAGCAAACATAAAAGTATTATATAGATTTTTTTTCCCCCCACCAGCTTCAGGGCTGTTCTGTCTGTTAATTTATTATGAGTCGGCGTATTACACATTCAGACATAATGTCTCATTTTCAACACAGTGCATGAGCGCAAACGGCAGAAATCACTGCAAAATAAGCTGTCATGTTTTTATGTGCTGTGACGAGATGTTCAGTGGCAGAACATGAGCTTCAAAGTCTTCTCACTGAAGCTCAGTCTTGTGAACTGAGCTGCACTGGACACCATATTTGAAATCATTCAGGATGGCAAAGTGTTTTCAAATCATAGTAACCTTCTGTTGAACAAGTCTGTAACAAATTGCAATGAAAAAATGATGCTGTATAATTTCCTTGACTTTATTTATTTATTTTTACATACATGGTATGTCAAACTGCATGATCTGACTTGTCATATATTAACACTTGCATGCAGCGTTCCTGTTTCGGCGAATATCGCTGTGCACTAATATACGAACAGAAGACAATTGCTGGCATTGGGATTAATGATCAATGTGTCTCCTAAGCTGCGAAGGTAAGGTGCAGACCAAGAATAGGCAAATGAGTAAACCAAGCTAAAGTCATTGCCAACTGAAAAGACCAAGGAACAGTCCAAGGTCCAAGGTCAACATCAAATGCAATGAACCACCCAGCAGACTAAATAGCAGTGTCCCCAGAATGAGTAGACAGTTTCCCTTTCTTTACAGAGACAATACGAAACTACTGGAAGATGTAGACCGCATTAATATAGTGGTAAGCTTCCCTGCGGTCCAAAGGGGAAATTAGGGCCTGAGTCCCCAGTGGTGAAATAAGGTTTTTATTTATTACTTCTATAAACATATGAATAAACACAGTCCTTTTTTCAGTATATGTGCTCCAAAAATACGATATGAGTATTGTATGTCCTATAAGAATGGTGAGATTTATTAATGTTTATCAACTGTATGTTTTGCTCATTTAAAGCAGGATAAATTAATGTAATGTATAATTAAAAAGCTTCCTAAAAAAAAAAAAAAAAGACAACCTTCCCATCTGGGTACCAAATTGCATTCTCCAACACAACAGGTGGGGCACTTATCACTATTTTAAAGAGGACTTGGTGGTAAATTTACCAAGCCGCGGTTTGAAAAAGTTGAAATGTTGTCTATAGCAACCAATCAGATTCTAGCTGTCAATTTGTAGAATGTACTAAATAAATGATAGCTAGAATCTGATTGGTGCTACTAGAAATTGATTGGTGTTAATTCGGGATCTTCTTGTTTGTGTAAAGCAGAGAAAGGCTAATTAGCCTGGGAGTGTTGACATTCAGACACATTCAGTCTGGGGCGTTGCGTTAGGCCACTTGGGGGCAGATAATCAGAATCTCAAGCACTAGTCTCAACAGATCAACATGGTGTAACCTTTATTCAGGCAAAGACAGAAAGGTCTGTTTTAGGTCTGTTATAAGAATATGAAGACAATCATTATGTATGGAAGTCATATTTACTTTTCTGTTCTCGAGTCACCTACTATAATCAGAACCTACCTAAGAGCAATTTGTTGTATTTGGAAAGAATTAATACATATTATCTTAGCACTGTTCTTACATTCAACTCACACTCTTCTCACAGTAAACAAACAGCATGAAGTCTTTGCATATATCTGGAAATTCATGATCTCTCACTACATAGTGAAACTGCACAGTTATTTGGTAGTATAATGTTTTCTGATTACATTTTTTAATGGGGAATTCAATAGTGGTAAAGATGTGTAAACTTTGTGCAGAACACAATATATGGCCTTACATTAAGTTGTCTGCACTCAGTGAAGACAGACCCTGATTAGGGTCTAGGCAAGGAACTGATTTAGGACCTCTCCGTATGTACAAAAATGGAAAAAAAAGCACATAAAAACAGGCTACAGTAATGTAGGACCCTGAGCGCCTAAAGGATCGTCCGGCTCTGAGTGATGACTGACATATAATTTAATGAACTAATATTCAGGGATCTATTTATCAAAGGGAGATAAGCTCTAAATCCTAAGAAAATGGGAGTTTTCACAGGATTCTCCCTATTTACCAAACAGTAGGGGTAGCCTATTCACCAGTACAATTACCCCCGATGGCCAGTGAAGTTCTTCCACACCAAATTCATAAAACCATGTCTATGTAGTCCTTGCTTTGTGCACTGAGGCACAGTCATGTTGGAATGGCAAAAGACCTTCCGCAAAATGTAGCCACAAAGTTAGACGTATAGCATTGTCCAAAATGATTTGATAAGGGGCTTAGCCCATACCCTCAAAAACAGCCCGATACCATTATCCCTCCTCCACCAAACTTCAAAGTTGACATAATACAGTCAGGCAGGTAATGTTCCTATGGCATCCGACATACTCGCCCATCTGACTGCCAAACAGAGAAGCGTGATTTTTCACTCCACAGAATACGCTTCCTCTACTCCACAGTCCAGAGTCGGTGTGCTGTACACCACTCCATCCGATGCTTGGCATTGGTATTGGAGATGTGAGGCTTGTATGCAGCTGCTTGGGCATGGAAACCCATTACATTAAGCTCCCGCCGCACAGTTTTTGTGCTTACATTAATGCTGTGGAAGTTCGGAAATCTTCAGGTATGGAAACACCAGCGTTGGCAACTTTTAAGCACCATGTGCCTTAGCAGTCGTTGACCCCACTCTGTGATTTTATGTATTTTTACACTTTGTGGCTGATTTGCTGTTGTTCCTAAACACTTCTACTTTCAAATACTTTCACTTACAGTTGACCGTTGAATATCCAGCAGGAATAAAATTTCATGAACCGCCTTATTGCAAAGGTGGCATCCTATCACAGTACCACACTTGAAGTCACTGAGCTCTTTAGAGTGACTGATCTTGTATCACAAATGTTGGCATATGGAGACCGCATGGCTAGGCGCTTGATTTTATACATCTTTGGCAACGGGTCTGATTCAAACACCTCAATTCAATAATTAACAGGTGTGGCCAAATACTTTTGTCCATATAGTGTATTTCTGCCTTATTATCAATATTAAAAGCGACTTTAACTCACATTCTTTCTGCCTCCATAGACTACTGTACCTAAACGTTTGGTTAAACAGTACTCGCAAGAAAGGGGTTTTACCAAAACTTCTATCATTTTACAACAGTAGCTATCACATACTTCATCAACGCAGTGCCTCTATTTTAGAAGTTTGACGCTGAGTGATGAATGACTGTACCCTCCAACAATTTGTGCTGCCTATAGGTAGATGAACATGTTAAGGCCCTGAGTTATAGTTCAGATTGATATGACCCATATTTATACAGAACATATTACATTTGTAGAACGTTGCTACAGCTGCAGAGCTACGAATGAAAGTCACAAAATATAATGGCTTATATGCACTACAAGCCCTTGTTTTTATGAATGACATCTGGTATTTCAGTAACATACAAAGGTATTTTGATCACCACATGCTGATAACAACTCAGTATGGTTTATATAGTACACACCAAAATATGCATATGCCCTTTTATTCACACTGCTACTGAAACTTTAGATCTCTTGAGCTTGGCATTGTATTGAATTTCAATGGGAACTCCCACCTGGAGAATAACACAAGAATGAACTAAGATATCAGGAACAGTAAGTCCTCCATACTCTGCTCATCTGATCACTGTGGATTTGACCATAGAAAGTCTTTGCAGTGGGTGTTACACACAGGGGAAAACGTTGCCTATGCCAAATGCCTTTTGAGAATTCTATGCCAAATGCAATGTCTGACCCAACACAATAGCAATCTGCTGCCTGGCTGCTCATTTCTCAGCTGCCCTTCTTGTCAGCAGTCCGAAATATTAGAGCTGGTTCCCAGCCAGCTTCAGAAGCTGGCAATCTCCCCTGCTGGACCAGACAGCCAGCAAACTACAGAAGCTGTTTCATAACAGCACAAAGATGCTTGGAAATAGAAAAATGCAGCACTAGACACCAGCACTAATACAACAATGCAGGGATAATAGGGATAATAGCTGTGACCACGGATTTGTTTTGCGACCAAAAGGAAGGTGGTAATGTTCTTAAAGAGAATTACCATTTCATTCAAACCAAGATCTGAAATAAAGTTTCAATAATCCTTTCACCAAACATGCACTTGGTAGTGTATGAATGGAATACAATTTGCACTTTCAGATCTGTCCGCAGTGACAGTAATGGGTCTATTTATCAGTCTGAAAAAAATCCCTGTTAAATTTATGGATTCTTCTGCCACATATTGCAAAATCCAAATCTGATATAAAAAAAATCATAACATTACAGCAATTCGATCAAATTAGATGTCTTAAGGATGTTTTAAACATAACACTTGTGTACAATGTTTTTTAAGATTTGAGTGACTCAAACTCGTAAAAGGCTCCCATTAGTATGCCACATGATATCCACCGGGTCAGCAAAAAGGTGCTGGTCCTGCTGAAAAAGCAGTGCCAGTGTTTCTTTTTTAAACCAAAAAATGTCCCACACAGCCCCTCATTCTCAATAAACAACACTCTGCTAGTAAACTCTAGTACACAAGGTGCCAAGACAAAAGGGAATGCCCACAGTCTACTAGAGATAACACAACAACGTTGAACAGTTTTACTTATTAAGCTTCCTTACATATCTTATGTAACTGGGGTAAGAACAGGGTTGGACAACCTCTGACACTTTCGCTACTAATTGGCTTATGAGTTAGGTCAATCCCCTATAGATAAATTTGAGTTTTTTTACCCCTGCTTTAGAGCTGCACCCCTGTGAAGCATATATATTGTTTCCGAACACTGTTCCAGCAAATTATGCATTATGCAAAATATGATTTTGAAATTAAATATGCTTGTGGGAGCTTCAGCACGAGACACAATAGACATAGGTGTGGAGCCCCTTGGCTGTAGCCCTGCTCCAATGGCCAAATGTAGTTTTAATCTGCAACTGAGTACTATAAAGTAAACAATATATTTGAGAAAAAAAAAGAATGTACTCATAATTTACTGTCGTTCTCACAGTTGAGCAACCAATGTTTAGTTAGTTGGAGGTTTTTTAAGGATAATTTCATCATTGCACTCAAACACATTAGACTAGTTAACAGATCTGTACAAATACTCAGCTTCTGAGAAAAGTCTTCATTACCAAGTCAGACCCCAGGTAACTATGAAATGTACATAACATTACTAAAAACATACACTCTCAACTCCTTTTATCTGTCCAGATGCAGCTGGCGATCAGCAGATCAGTTTCCCTTGCTATTGTACTCAGACATGAATAAACAGGAGTGCGCCACGAAAGTGCTACTGTTTAAGTTACGCAATCTGGAAGATTGAGTAATTATTTGAATTTGAATGGAAAAGTGACTTAATGATGTAATGCAGACAAATGGATGAATCTTTTCAGAGTAAACAACTATTGTAAGTGGAGTGCCTCCGAGTTCAGATTGGGGCCCATGTCTTTTTATTATTGAGTCTTTATTGACCTTGAGATGAATGCAGAATACAACACTTTCAATTTTGCAGATGACACAAAGCTCTTAAGGCATTCATGTCAGGCAATGATATATTTTGCCTTCAGAGAGAATCAGCATATGCTTTTAAAAACATATGTTATACAGCATTGGCAGATTTGGGGTTATGCAATTGTAAAGGTGTTCTCCACTCTCACTAAAGTTCTTCTAACACATACCTCCCAGCATCCTCCTTGCTAGAGCAGCCACGTGGCACAGTTCATATTCTCTGCAGCAACAAGGCAGCCTGCTGATAGGTTTATAATAACGCTCTATACAGCTCTATTGTAAGCTAAGGAAGGACTTGGTCCTTCAGCTCTGAAAGCTGCAGCAGAACGAGGCTCTAGGCTTCAGCTAACAGCGGTGGACTGAAGGGAAGACACCTGCTACTAGCTATACATAGGGGGAATATTGGTTTAAGTAGAGGTTTAAGTAGGGAATGTCCAAAAGTGAACAACCCCTTTTAATAAGGGATATATTTTGTGGTAATATTTCATTAAGAAGCTACTGAAATAGTTTGGAGATGGGCATCAAATTCTAGTAAGAAAAAGTAATATTCGTGATATCACTCATTAAGAAATGATAGTAAGTGATGACTACAGGTTGATATGTTTATATTATGCATACTCAGGGGCTGGCTGGGTTGGGGTCAGGAGGGCATCTGCACTCTCGGGCCGGTTCCATAGTGGGCTTCCTTGGGCTGGGTCACTGGGCTACCTCTATTTTTTTCCTTTAAAATGTTCCTAATGGTCTGCTGAGCCAAGTATCGCCTCCTGACCTAAAATGAGCAAGCCAGCCCCTGTGCAAACTGTATATACAATATGTAAAAATGCTTTTTATTTAATGGGCAGTATTTCACTGACAGCAGAGTATGGCTAATTATGACATGAAATAAAGTAATAGATATCTTTTCATGCTATAGACAGCAGTACCTAGAAGCTCTACTACACATTGTACACACTTCCCTTATATTTGGTAAAACAGGAGTTGCAGGAACAGCAATGATCTGGATTGCAAAACCCTCAAATGATTTTTTATGGCAAGGTTATAGAAAATGTACTAAATAAGGTTGTCAATGCTCCTGGTTCACTTGTTCCCTGAGATTCCTTCATATTACCTGTTTACCTGCATCAGCTGTGTTCCTGGTATTTGCTTTTTGCTTCTCTCTGCAATCCTCATTCTATACCTACACCATCTGGTTTGTACCATCCAACAATAAACATTGTGTGTTTCACCATATTCCGGGCTCCTTAGCTATGATTTCTGCATTGAAGTGTGACAACTGTTTCATGTCATATAATTTGTGTACCATCGAATTAGATGAAAAGGACAGAAAGCTAATTTACGATTGTGCAGAAGTGCAGATCTGCAACTCTATAGTGGACCATTCACATCATTTGGTCTCATCTACCACTATGTGATAACGTGAGTCGCACCTATCAGCGGTGGTGGCAGTGGTGCGGCATCACCAATGCCCCTCACACATCAAAAGGAAGAAGGCTACAGGAGGGAGGCCTAAACTCCGGTGAGTCCGGGAGCACTCCCTGAAATTTGTGAGTCTCCCGGATGCTCCGGGAAATTAGGCACGTATGAAACAGATTTACATATTACATAGAGATTTATAATTCAACCCCGGAACCACACTGAACTTATGAACTTTAATAGATCATATTTAAGTATGATCAGACAAACAACACATTTTCCCCCTTTAATAAAATTACTGAAATTAAACCATTCACGCAGACACACTATGAGAGCTCTTAATACATCAAATGTCTGATGTGCCTTTTTCAAATCAGGTTGGAGCCAAGAAGAATTAATTCACAGCTTTTTAACCTGCTGCTCATTGAATAAAAGCTCCCAATAAAAAAATGCAGATTTTTGCTCTATCCTTCCCCTGGAACACAAAAATCGATCTCACATCTGGATACCACATCTTGAGAAAGCAAGATATTTCATCAACCCCAGGCTATATAATCCTTTCCTATCCAAGTCTGCAGTTTCAATCCCCGCAGACAATACACTAAAATGCCTGTGTGACTGGCACAACAAAACCCAAAGGGATTTCTGACTGGTGAGCTAATTGTTGAAAATACAAAGAGAAAAAGTGTAATAGTAGAGAAACAAAGGGGTCTATGTCACAATATCAGACAATAATAAATATGTTGTATCGCTGCTTATTGCAGTGACAGATAACCTTCTGTCACCTGAGTTTACCATTACATTTTTGTTGGGGCAGCTGAATAATGCCCAGATCCCCGGTGACTGGCTGGCAGCAGTAAGAGCACTCATAACCCCCAGTCTAGGATCTATCTGCACATGCTTGAGCCGTCTTGCCAGCATGCAACTTAAACTTAAAAATCAAAAATTTAAATAAAAAAATTAAAAATAAAGATTTTAAAAATATATAAACAAATAATTGAATCAGAGCATTCTAATTCAAAGAGAGGCTTCATTTAAAAAAATAAATTTTTTCTTCAAATATCACCCCCCCCTACTATCGCCATCCTAAGGCGATAGTGATAAGAGGACAGCGGCAGCACTTGTACTATCCCTGGTAAATAGGGGAAGTTTCGCTGGAGGCCACCATGTTTACTGCACCTTTCTCAGTAGTTCAGATTTTATTAGATTTCAGGCTGAGCAATAATGACCAGTATGAGATGCTAATCCACACTAAGATACTAGGCCACACTGTAGGACAAGGCTTGTAAGAAGAAACCTATGCTCTCTCCAAACCACTCCTATGCTCTCCCAAAACCACTTTGCAGCAATATCAGCAAATTATTGTATAAATGTAGTCATTTTGTAAATGATCAAACACCCAATAGAGAAAGTACCTTCATAATATATTGTCATACTCTTTCTATATGTTGGAGAGTTCATTTAAATATGTAAGTTGAAAATAACTGGAAGCAATGGGAAAACAAATCCAAGACATTGCTGTTACTTTGCTATGGCCTGCATACATGGGGGACCAAGAACTGAGCTGCTGATAAGAACAATGGAGAAGAGAGTGCTATTAATCACATGAAGTAGGTCTGGATATGAGCACTGCAGTAGAAAGATCCGGTGCTGCACCTGCACGCTGCCGCTGGAACACAGTGCGGTACATCAGATAATCTAGCCAGTCGACGGATGTAGATCCAATAGCAATCATGAAACAGAATGCAAATAAATGCACATGTATGCAAATATGAAACAATACAATACATTTAAACAGGGCTTTTAGATGTTGGTCAATATGAATAAAAATGTTATCCTTTGATTTCCCTCTGAATTATCATTTGTAAGGCGCATCTTATGAAGGGAACCTGTCATCTGTAGACGTGAGGGCATTAATTATGTACCAAAAGAACCCCTCCCCAAAATAATATTTTTCTTTACACCCCCACACACATTTGGTACAGCAAGGATGATCATCTCTCATCTGTCTGTACACCATGTCAGTGTTCTCAGCTCTCTTGTACAATGAGGAGATTAGGGGGATGTTGATATGCAGCAGAACTGGCAGTGGTGATGTAGGGCATTGACCAGTAAAGTGACTAGCACTCTACTTCCTGGACCCTGCTACCTAATAGACATCTCCAGGTCCCAGAGTGAGAGGTCCTCATTATAGAATGCACATATCTGTTGTAACTGCAAATTGTAGGAACAAGTAGTTGCCATGTTAACTGTGGAATGATTCATGTCTGACACAGCCACAATCTCTTTACCAAAGTCCTGCATCATTTGTAGTGGCACACACATAGAACGTACACACAAAGATGAAGGGAAGTGTGGCCATCAGCCTAAACGAAGTTAAAATCACGTGGGTGAGTGATTAGGTGTTTAGCCTATGGGCTGCGTCTATTTGTTAACCAATAAGGCAGAGGAGGGGGGTGGTCTAGCTTTATATAGGAGAAGTTCTCCTGCATTTCCCCCTCTCTGCTTCCGGATTCCTCCCGCCCACCCGGCAATTTTTAGGTTTTTGTATCTGTGGTTCTTCTAGGTGGGAGAGCAGTGCAGTCGGTAAGTTTGCATATGGTGCTTGTGTTATCTCGTCATAGGTCACTACTCCCCCTGTTGGATTGTGTTGTCATCACGTGTGTTGGGTCCAGTGAATGGGACTCTAGGCCAGTATGTTGAATATTTTACTGGTGGTTATAGGGGCGTGTAGTCTTGCCGTTGGACAGATATTTCGCACCGGCCAATAGATAAGGTATGATCCTGGGTTGGTGGTACAATGGTCTGACCTTTCCACCGTTATTGGTTTTGTGTTTGCTGACTGCCCTGCTCTCGTCCACCTTTCAGCCCCTTTAGTTTAATATTAGTCATTTAATAAATAATATTACATTCCAACGTTAATCTGGTGTCCGTGTCTTTATTGGTTTTCCTTATGGTATTATGGTAAACACTAAGAACTTCCACACTGTGCATTTTATGTACCATGTGTTTATTATAAGTAAAAATCACACTTCCTACATTAGACTGCAAAAATAGTACATATCAAATCCGATCAGAATTTACTACTTATATAATTGTAGCCTTGTATTATCATAAAATCCCTGGACTATAGCCTTATCTCTTTATGTGGTCCCAGGACCTTGAGGTTACTTATTATATATCTGTCTTGGCACCTTTGCCAACAGCCAAAAGTGCCCACAACAGTTTCTACTTTTATTATAAATTAGTTACAGATAACTGCAAATGAGACACTTTCCAGCAATCCCAATGTCTTCATTTTGCACAGGAAAGAAATATCTTAGTTTTGTTTTGAATTTGTATATAGCTTTTTTTTTTTTTTTTCAAAATGAGCAAGATGTTCAATTTTCATGCCATGGAACACATTTCCCATTGCAATGAGCGGTGCCCTCTCACCTTTTGCCGTTGTTACGGTATTTGTTAATCACTGTATATTGAATTTGTTTTCCCCCTGATTATACAGTGCTGAGAAATATATTGTTACTATATAATTGATAATAATAACTTCTTATTAGATCGGCACACTAGTGGACCAGGTCCTGTAAAAGAAATGATCTCATATAATAAAAATGTGCCCTCAAGTCATTTAAAATTCACAAGTGGGCCATGTTCATATTTCAAACCACTAGCTGTAACGTATCAGGTTCTCAAGTTGCTTCCTCTTTCAAATCACACATATATTGTTAGTCCCTTGTGATACATTTTGGATTTATAATAGACCAGGCATAATAGTACCTACATTGAACAGTCAATGTAAAAATAGAATACAACCCCAAATGTATATCTCTAAATTTAGCATTTCAGGAACTCTCCACTTACTAACTGCAAACAAAACCATATGGGACTAGAGAATCTGCTGACACTACATGGTAGTGTGCGGTACTTAACATTAAACATGGTTACTGCTTTAATTTACAGTGATTCAGCTTTCTGGTGCAAGAAATAAGAAAGCTCCATTAATGTTTTAGCCATCTGCTCACATGCCCATAAATCCAAGGAATTAATAACATACGGTACACTTGTGCATGTTCACCTCTAATAACCACTAATAATGTAATCATATAAAGAGAAACCCCTTCATTACTATGCAGAAAACCTTTATCATGCTGTTCTTCCTACAGGAATCCTATATAAATCAGCTCTTTCAGGATACCTAACTATTATTTCTCTGTAGCACACAGGTCCTATGCACAAAATCTGATCCATCGGGACCAAAAAGCAGAATCCACCCCTTGCAGCAAATGATCACCTGCTACCTACATTACATTGTTATAATGTCATATAACAAAGTGATAAATCTGCACTGAAATGAAAGAGTCTACAAAGTCTACGTAGAGTGATAGGAATATTTCAACGGCAGAGAGGATTTCCTGAATGGCACTAAGGCAAAGTGTATAAGGAACATTGATTTGGTTCGCTGCATATGCTGCATTGCACAACAATGTGTTTCACAGAAATACAGACATTTGCACTCAAAACAAACCCGCAAACCCACTGAATGCGGGCAGCAGCTCCTGCTTAGCGGAGGGCAGTACAGCTCTTTTCTCAAAGTACATGATTATTTTTTTAATACGAAACAAGGCATTCATTCCTTTTAACCAGTCTTTATTACCAATCCTGTCATAATTGTAATCCCATAATTAATTCTATAATTAATATCAACAATGGGTAAACGGGTTAACATATGCTTGGTGTGAAGTTCTGGCATAGCTACCGACTGTGCCAGCTGGCACCTGTGAGCTCGTTTCAGCTTGTTCCCTCATCCTGCAATTGGTGCTATAGATGTTAATGCTCACACATGTAAAGGTAGCAAAGCCAAAATTACTTACTCAACAACCTCATAAGAATAGTAGGATCTTTTAATTACAGGATACTTATATTGTCACTAATGTCAATGACCTGATCTGGCATCTGGTAAAATGTCACAAAGGGTATGCACAGCTATTTTGGTGAGGAAATGCATTTGGTTCTAATAATAATAATAATAATATTAACAACATTATTATCCATTTAACCCCTAACCTCCTTGCTCCTTCGCTAACCTCCTTCGCTTGTTCTCCCCTCCCTTCCCTAGCCCTTCTTTTCTCACCTTACTTCGATGGCTCCCTTTTGTGCCTGTTTTGTTCACCCTCCCTTAGGATGTAAGCTCGTATGAGCAGGGCCCCTCTCCCCTCCTGTTTCCATACCTGTTCTTCTGCTCCGTCTTTACCCATATGTCTGCCCGAAGTTTCTGACGTATTAGTACTTTGTGTTTATCATTCTGTACTATGTCACCCTGTATGGTCTACTGTTTGTACTGTGTGCGGCGCTGCGGAAACCTTGTGGCGCCTAACAAATAAATGATAATAATAATAATTATTATTATTATTAATATTAATAATAATAATACTACTACTAATAATAATAATAATATTAGTAATAATAGAAATATCATCAATTTACTTCCACGGGCATGGCATCATTTCCATAAAATGCATTGAATCACCTGCCCTGTCAAGCACCTTGATGAACAGATGAGCCTGATCTTAAATACCTTCAGAGAGGATGGGGGGTCTCTTGGGTTGTGTAATAGCTGTAAAGTATGTATAAGTCTAAACTGCAAAATATTTTAGGTGGACATCTTTTAAGCTGGGCGGTGGATAGTGCCAGATACCCGCTAGATGGCTTATGTGTGTATATATATTTATATATTTTTGTTCTTCATCATCATCCTCATCATCACCATTTATTTGTATAGCGCCACTGATTTCGCAGTGCTGTACAGAGAACTCATTCACATCAGTTCCTGCCCCATTGGAGCTTACAGTCTAAATTCCCTAACATACCAACAGAGAGAGAGAGAGAGAGACTAAGGTCAATTTTAATAGCAGCCAATTAACCTACTAGTATGTTTTTGGAGTGTGGGAGGAAACCAGAGCACCCGGAGGAAACCCGCGCAAACACAGGGAGAACATACAAACTCCACACAGTGTAGTGCCAGCTATTCACCACTCAAAGTGCTAGATACCCACTAGAGGGCCTGGCACACTAATTGGTGAATGAACTATCAACCAATCAGAGAGTCTGGACCGATCTTGTTACAGCTATCTGGCATTTCCTCTCCAATGCGCCAAAAAGCGACATCATGGGATTACAGTATGGATAAGTGTGCATTTTTCCACCACCAGATATGTTGTGGTCTCTACAGTAAGGCCACCAGAGGTTTGGGTGCCTGTATTGACTGGGGGTCAGGATTGTAAAGTCACCAGAGTTTTTGAGGTCTGCAATGTAAAATCACCAGATATTAGGGGTCTTTATATATATGTATATTATTATATGTACACATTATATGTATGGTTAATGCTTAATACAGTCTTGTCATAGTGCCATGTAGTATGCAGTGTGCTCCTGTGAAACAGCAGCATGTGTATGGGTGTTTGATTCTTTTTAGAATTTGTTGTACACTGAGTACCTTTGGTTTGAAATGTCCCTAGAAGTTAAAGAAGCTTCTTCTATTAGATGGACTAAAATATATCTCACACAATTGGGTCCTTATTTGACAAAATCTAATTTAAATGAATGCTTATTTCCCATAGAATGTAAGCCTGCGAGCACGGCCTTCCCACCTCTTTGTCTGTTTTATCCAGTTTGTTTCTTACTGTGTTTGTCACAATTGTAAAGCGCTACGGAATTTGCTGGCGCTATATAAGTAACTGTTGATGATGATGATTTCTAATTAGTAATTATAAAACCTTCAATATATCATCACCCTTACTTTGTGCTAAATTTTATTAAAATGTTCCTATTGTAAGATTCATATGACTGTGAATTGAAAATAAATACAATAACATAAAAACCGGGAGCTGGGAACGGTACAGACAGATATGCAAATAACACCATATTGACTTTTATAAAAATCCTGAGTCTGTCAGACTCCCCCTGCAGGAAACAATTTAGTACTCTGTTTTGCTGGACTTCCCGAAATCCAGTGCAACATCTTGATTGCAGCCCACAGTATGTAACTTTTAAAATGATTGTTTTATTTGCTTACAGTTAAGAACAACCAAGGGACAAGCAGAAAACCAAAGAGGCCAGACTCTGAGTTTACTAAGCTAACCTCTTGTCCTAGGGAGGAAGGCAGGCTCTGCTGTGGGAAAATGAGAGTTTATCCAGGTCACAGACAATTTTATTTCCTACCGGGAGTGACTAATCACAAGGTAATATATTCTAAACAGTACATCTGTTTGGAAACGCATAAATATGTCACATTAATATGTATATTGTATAAGTATACTAAATTCAGTTTTGTAAGTGAATGTTACTGAATGCACTATACACAGTAAACGCTGACCCGTTCAGCTGCTGTATAAAAGGTACTGGAATAAACTCATTGAAAACTGCTTTATGTCTCTACACGGCCTAGTTACAAGGGTGAGTTAAATGGAATACAAACACGTGATCCAGGCAGCTGCGCTATGTTAAAACCAAGTCCCAGACTGTAGGTAAAGTTGGCAAGGATGGATGTGTTTACTCGGCAGCAAACAAGAAGCAGATTTCTTTGTTTTCCTGCAGGAAATGTGACTCTCTCCATTCATTTATCTCACATCCTTGGGGAATCAGCCATCAGGGCTCTGGGTTGCTGTAGATACCTTCCAACAGTTCTACCTGATTCAATGCCCATTCAGCTGCGGGGACTTCACCTGTGGTCTCACAAGCTGCCTCGATAAGTAGATGTAATATATGCATGGAATATGCTCATTTTAAAGACTAAAACTTTTTTTTTTTTTTTTAGAAATACACATTACTTTTAAAAAGTGGGAAATGAAAAAGGTATAACCCAGCATGAAGAGCCAGTGATCTTGTGCAATTATGACTTATTTGAATTAGTAATAAATATATACCTACTAATATGAAAAAAGGATAATCAAAAAATGACATTATTTTCACAAATAATTACAGGTAAGTAAAATCCAAAGCAAAAGTGTTAATTGGGCAATCAATATCCCATCATGCTATTTATAAAACCTTGGGCAGGTCCAGTTGCCCAGTACATTGCCTACCAGACATTAAAGACTCGCTCAACTTTTTCAGAAACATTAATGTAGTATTTCGACTCATCAAATCTAATTGGTGGGTTTCCCCCTAATAAACCACCACCATATAAATCCTTCAATTTCCAAGTTACAATTACCAATAGCAGATACCAATAAGTAGCTCTAACCGGGACAGGTCACTGACCCCAGACCCTGGTGCTAGCACTTGTTCCCACCCCACATACAGACTAGATACCCCCCCACACACACACTGTCAGCAACCCTGCCTGTAACAGCATAACCAAGACTCAAGAGAGTCAATGGTATTGTTCACACTATTGCATTTAAAAGCTAAGAACGCAGTATGCCCTATTTCTCCAGAGTGCATGAAAAATGCATTAAAAAATTGTGACAAAAATGTATCGAAACCGCATTTTAATGTGTTTCCATTTTCTCATGTGTGAACGGGCACTTATTTTTTTGTTTCTGGGAGACATTTAGTTTACAAAACACTTTCTATTTTTAGCAGAGCAGCCCATACCTTTCCCCTCAGTCCCAGATCACCAACAATCATTCCAAATATAGACTCAACAGAAGTCAGCAGCTGAGGGTCTTCGAGAACAGCAGTCATGGCTCATGACACTGGCTTAATGACAGGGCATTTTTCCAGTAGTCTGGCAGATCATTAAACTCTGCTGGCATTTGGATAGACAGCTGGCAGTGGGCAGGAAAGAATTTGTGCATCCTCTAGACACTGTACACCTACACGAATGGTCTTTCTAGACATGTTAACCTTTTTATTGACAATGATATCCAAGTAACTAGCAGTGAATAAGGTAGGTCAGAGACACTCACTATGTTCAGCTAAGCACAGCAAATAGTTATTGTCTATTCCCAAGATAAAGGGAAGAACCATTTTGTTTTATTGTACCATGGGTATGCATCAATTGGGTACACATTAAGGCACCACCATATATATTACATTATACTGAAACCAACAATTGCAATTAACTAGCTTTCAAAGAGCAAGAACTGATGTATGGTGACATAATTTGGTAGGACAGCAGATGACCAGAATCTTCCATCTACAAGCAATTACTGCAAGGACTTCTGTGAGAAAAATTGATATATCATACTCATATATATATATGGCCACTCTTCTAGGAGAAGGGAACAGTGAAAGAATTACCAGACAATAATCAGTGGTGTGTTCTATGTGCCCTACATTGACGTGTGGGAGTCAGGTGAACCAGGCAGATAGACCTAGTATTGGGGTATATTTACAAAACTGCAGGTTTGAAAAAATGGAGATGCTACCTATAGCAACCAAGCAGATTCTAGTTATCATTTATTTAGTGCATTCTACAAAATGACAGCTAGAATCTGATTGGTTGCTATAGGCAACATCTCCACTTTTTCAAACCCACAGTTTAGCAAATATATCCCTTGGATTCAATTTTCAGCATTTAAACAACCCATAAGATGAGCTTTGCATAATTTATAACATTTAACAATATTTTAAGGTATCATAACTTATAAATAGATTACGAGTTTACATTCAGTTAAAGATGGAAAGAAATGATGAATTATGCAATTTGGCTTTACCAGTTAGCTCATATAGCTGCTATGTCAGCAAGTTTCTCATTACATTCACAGAGCGTACAAGCTTCCTTTTAGCTTTTGTATATTTGTCAAGTGTCACCATGTTATTTGCAAAGCAGAACATCCCCCCCAATATTCTCATTTGTGGAATGCTCTACATACGGCTAGAGATCACAGCTAAGCAGAACATGGGTGGGGTAAACTAAATTCAAAGTTGATTATGCAGGAAGTTCCTATAAATGGAGAAACTTCTTCATTAAACATGCCTCCAATAACCAATATGACCCAATGACATGCAGTATTCACTGGCACAATTCTCTTACTGATGGAAACAAAAGCCATGATCTCACTTTCTCTGCAACCAATCAGCTCGCAGGTGCAAATGGACCACTTGTGTTTACAGTGGGAGAAAATGCATTTGATCTTTTATAGCAACTGAAAGGCTTCGCGGACCATTGTATGAGCCTCGGTCAAAAGAAAAGTCAGTTTATACACCATGAAAAGTTTGACTGTCGTAAGTAAAGGCGAGTTATGGGAATTCCTAAACCTTTACTAATCATGAACATTAGCACTGTGTCATACATATCTAGATAGTTAAGCACAGATCCACTGCAAAGCTCAATGTATATTTGCACAAAGGAAAATAGTGTAAATAATCTAAGCAATCTCCCAAGAAAAGCAAGTTTGCATAAAAAAGACATGATTATTAATTATTACTTATTTTAAATAAACAGGAAAATGCTTTCATCAAAGATATTGGACTCCCTGAAATCAATCAGCAATTAACTTTGAGGGCAAGTTAGGCAATGAAAGCAAGTGTTTTTATTGGTTGTTACGGTTTAGTGCAAAGGTTTACTTTAGTAATATTGCTCAAAGGCACAATTTTGCACTAAACCATTGCAGCCAGACATTTCCATCAACTTACATTTGCACTAGGCAATAAAAGTTTTCTGATATAATACTATGATTTAGTGCATATCTGCCCCCTTTTATTAATGTTAGTATATAAACATTATTACCTGATACAGCAAAGCAAGAGTTCCATGGCAGGACGCAATGTTCATGAGAACAAGGAGTCCCGCCCACTATTACCGTTAGTACGATAATTTTAACGCAGATTTTGCACTCACAGTGCTGCGAACGAAAATCAGCGTTGAAATTAACATACTAGCGGTTATAATGCACACTATTACCGTAGTAATGGTAATACTGCGCATATGAGTCTATGGGGGAGATCCAATTCAGCACGAGGTGTCTTCGGAACGTCCACAGAGATATATCGCGCCAATGTTATGGGAGGAACCTCCGCTAATTTTGTCTCGCACCCCATAGAGGAGTGCAGAAAAATGGGTGGAGATTCCTACGGTAATGGCTTGCAATGTGCACAGTCAGACATCACAATGTTGTCCGTGCGCCACATCGCCAGCAATTGAATCTCCCCCTGTGAGTGATATTTAATTTAATAATTAACTCAGCTACTACTCATGTTAATATACATGCAGAGAAATATGGCTCTGTACAAAATTACCCAGGGCCACCAAGAGAAATTTCTGTCCCTGGTACAGCAACTTCTTGGGTCCACACTAGGTTGGTGACTCCTCCAACTACACAGGAATGGCAGGGCCCACCAGCATGCCCTTTGACCCTGCTCCGCTCCTCAGCATTCTATCTCATGCCCATGTGTTTTACTGAACATCTAACACCTTAAGTGACAGTAATTTTAGCTGTTGATATTGGAGATTGTAATTTATGATCACCAATTTCATGTGAGCGAGTCTACGTACAGTTTCTCTCCTAGTCTATGCACATTTATAACGGTATGTACAATATGCACACATGTAGTCATTACACTCAGTATCAATTCTTAATGCAGGTGAATTCAAATGCCCTTCAGTTAGTGATACAAACTGCTCTTTACAGGAGACAATGTCTGGCTCTCTGCCAGCAATTAGAGTTGGACTCAGAAACCCTGTGAACAGTGGTAAGCGAAACGGAATCATTAGCCGGGGCTGGGATGGAAAGCATATTATTCTTTTTTTCTTTTAATTAGGGATCTTAGTCATCTTTAGAAGTGAGAAGCAGAATACGGCACAGGAGGGATTGCTCCATAGCTGTTACAGTTGAAACCAAAAAAGAACCATTGACTATTAAGTCACACTAATGAACTGGAGAAAAAAAATAAAACAACAGATGGGGTAGGGGGTGCATGGAGCTCTTTCTCATTGTACTAAAGAAAATCTATCTTGAACCAAACATTAATTAGTCCACTATTGAGAAGTGCTTCTATAAACAGAAAAAAAAGGAAAGTTTTCTAAAATAGAAGGCAAATGTAAAATAATATACAATCACTGCAGATATTTTCAGTGAGAAGTTATTACAGCATTCCCCAAGCATTCTAAATGCACCTCGGATATATACAGACAAGTAGCGAATAACAAAAACATACTTCTCACAGCCAAGAACATACATTCTGGGGCACTGCTAGTATATTTTCCTTACAGTTGTTAGAGTGTGCTGGGGCATTGCCCGATATAATGTATTGGGGGTAATGATGATATAACCTAGGAGCCTAGAAATTACTGTTCTCCAATGCGAGCTTTCCCAGCTTTGCTCCATCATTAATGTTACAACTACATGTCAAGATGGCTCCATACCAAAGGTTGAAAGGTTTACTTGAGCACATTTAAACATTAAATATACCTGCTTCACTATGTTTCACTATGACACAGTAACCAGTCATGAGAACAAGGAGTCCCATCCACAGTATCAGTATATATATATATATATATATATATATATATATATATATATATATATATATATATATATATAAGCAGTGTCAACCGGCATTACGCCAGACCGATTTAGCAGTTTTTATATATTAGCATATTATTTGGTGGACAGACCAAGAATGCAATTTAGAAAATAAGATTTTTTTGCTTTTTTGCGTTGTTATTATATCGTGTTGTGGCGAGGTTTCCTTCCAGCAGACAATTGTTTACAACCAAAAAATTATGTTTTCAATATTTGTCACTCTGACGCTTTGTCGCTATGTAGTCTAATAGGTTACTTTTTCGATACTGAATAACTATGTAAGATTTTTGGCAGTTTTACCTTGCTAGCTTTGGAATATATAAATTTACATTTAGTTAAGTATAACCACATCAGATATTTTAAGAATATTATTTATTGTGCTTTAGATAAGTCTTATACAAGAATCTCCAGTATGTAAAAAGTCAATGACGTTGAATATCTAAGTTCAAAAGAATAGCAAAGAACATTACAAAGCAACATGTGCAGGGTTAAATCACATACAGAATGCTTCTCTAGAGTCACCAAAATATAAATCTATGACTGCAATTTTGTAATCAACTAATTAGTTAGATTTCTCAAATCTGTATTTGAAAGAAAAACGCTAATTATGCTTTCCAAAGAAATGTTTTTTTTTTTTCCTTATTAGCAGAATTACACAATGGGAAAGGTTGGCTAAAATGTTCTTCATATGCTTAATGCAACTTGCAGTTGGGTTTTTAATTAAATTTTTGTGCTTGTAGTTTTGTCTCAGGTTACCATCATCAATGCCCAACTAAAGCATTGTCACTAGTGTTTCAGAGCTGCAGATAAGAGAACCTGGATAATGTGGAGAAGGCTGTCTGAGCACTAGGCCACTAGGGATAAATACTGGTATCATTTAGCTTCACTTCTATTTCATCCTTGGATTTTTTTCCAACTAACAAATCATCAGTTCCCAACTCAATATGCAATGAAGAAAAAAATAACTACAACGGTCAGTTATCTAAATGAGATTATGACAATAAAAACATTTGTGTTCATTTTCTTTCTGCTCCTCCCCACAGTTAATAGTCATCAGTGGAAATTTGGTCGGCTGCAGTGCACTGAATCCACAAATGTCATTATGACACTTCGGAATAGTATTTACGGGCCATGTGCACAGACGTACAGATTTACACATCAAGATTCCAGCTAATATAACACCTTGCGACTTTTGATAAGTGGACAAAGCAATTCCTCATTTCTGACTAATTGCAAGATGCACATAAGGATACATCGGATCAGGTAATTCCTCTTAATGAAGAACATATTTAGACGTACTGGAAGGGGTGGGGCTGTCTATATATTTGAAGGAGTGCGGGAAATTTGCAGGTATCCCTTGCTCTAAAAAATGTCCTGATTTAAGGAAAATACTAACTTGTAATGTACTAATACTAATGCAGGAAACTACTAATTTGGAATGTGCATCAAGGAGTGAGTAATACAGAATTCACAGAAGCAGAGGCATATACACCAATACACTCCATTACACAAAATGTATATATTTGACACATGAATTAACCCTTGATGTCTCCTTATTATCATAAGTTAAACTGTGGTAATAATATAGTGAAATGAGCAATATTTTAGGAAAAGAATAGGATAATAACATTGTTACTGTCACATATGATATACTTAGACCCCAAAATTTTAATGTTCAGATATGAGTCATGTGTTACATGGGAGTGTTCAGGGAGAACTCAGGGAGACGCAAAGGTGTTTGAGAAAACAAAGTGCATTTATTAAGGCAGTGATACACGAAAAGCTAATTGGTGAAGACAACAGTAAATAGCAACCCAGTTCATAGAAATTTCAGCGTTATACAGTGGATATAGCAGGTATACTCTGATAATACAATGAGGGACAGATGCAGTGAATGGCAAAACTTAGCCCATAAAAGCAGCAGGTTCCAAGGTATAAAGGGTAAACTGCAGCACAGGGTAAGTGCTGGTATAGGATGGCAGGTATGCCAGAAAAAGCAGTGGAGTTGAGGACTCTGGTTACCAGGCAGGTGAGGTGATTTGCAGGTACAGGTAGCACGGAGGTCTTCTTAAGCTGGGAAGCTTGGCAGTGTAGAGTTGAGGATGGATGTAATGGCAGTTGTGGCCTGTGTGGAGATGGCACTTGAGAGAAACATAACAAGGGAAGCTGCAAAAGCAAGAACTAGCGGTAAATCGGGATGGTGAAACACAGCTAACACAGGTGAGACCAATAGCGCAGACAGCGGCCATCACGAACCTGAGGTTGGGAAGTGGTGTCACAAACAATAGGCAGAGTCAAACATCAAGCAAAAAGGGTCGGTCACAGCAGCATTATACGTGGTCGGGATCACAAGTAATAAGGTCAATCCAGACAGAAATCAGGGGTGGTCAGGCAGAGGTAAAAACTGAGTATCAGCCTGGAGCAGAATATTCACAGGGTTTACAGACAAACAGCAGCAGCATGAACAATCAATGAACTGCACAGGAGACAGGGAAAGGCAGTCTCTTTAAAGCCAGCCACAGGTGATTAGCATCCAGGATCTAATGAAACTAACTCCTGCAGGTTAGAAGAATGGTCTGAGTGCCACAGCAGCACCTCTGGTAGAGACAGAGGTACTGCTGGCCAGCTTCAATATAATGAGCCCTAACTCCATGAAGGTAAAATACATTGCTCAGTGGTCAGTGGTCAACTTGGTCAACCAGCTCTGTTAAAAAGTAAAGTATGACATTCCCACTCCATTACAGACATCTGAAGCTCCTCTCACATCATTAGGACAGTGTCCAATCTACACAGTGTATTTCTGCAAAGTCTGCTAAGCACAATCTGCCTGCTCAGTTAGAGAAAGAAGAACCTCCCTCCTAACATCGTAGAGGAGGAGTGAAACAGAACATGATGGACCTTATCAAATAAGTATAAACATTCCATTATTTCAAGTATATTATGCTGCCCAGTAAGTCTTTGATATATGTTAATGGAAAAGAGTGGTTTTAATTCCCCTTTAAAAATGTATATGGGCTATTCTTGCTTTACATATTGGAATATCTGAAGAAAACATTTTCTGGCAAAATTTAAGTTTAAATGTAACCCGTCCCAACTAGAACTGTGGGAGTCCCACGCTAAGTACCAATACTCACCACTGCTAGTGTCTGCACACTCATAGTGCTCCAAAACTCACAGACTGGAATGTAGCCATGCAGGTTTTGATAATTGGAGAAAGAGGGTTAATTTAAAAATAAAAAAGGCATGGAGTTTTCTTAGCAAAAGCTTTATTATACATCTGGCTCTTTATAGAGTTTTATAAGATTATTCTTAGACATGGACAATAAAAGGCTGATATTTTCTATCTTTCTCCTCCTGGCACTTGGTACCTGGCATGTGCATAATCCAAATCATCTCCATCCAGCTCCTGTTCATTAGCACAAAAGGAAGAAAGGGTGATTGTGAAAAAGGGGGAAACCATAAAAAGAAGGTCCCATCTGGAATTTCAGACCTGCTTTTGTTTTATAATTTCTATTAAACGCCAGCTCCGGTGAAACTCAACCCCTTTGTTATAGTCTATTTGGCGTTGAACACGCTTTGACTGGAGTAGACGAGAGCTATAAATGTTCCAGTAACCCCAGACTTCCTGCATGCAGAGGCAGAACAAGGAGCTTAGAAGGGACCTGCCAGACTGATCTCCTATATATATATATATATATATATATATATTTATATACACCCCATTAGTAGGTTACTGACTGAACAAAAGGGAGTTATAGTTTCCTAAATGCTGACAATTTTGACCAATTTGAACGTGCATCAAGAGGAAATTCAGCATTCACAGAAATAGGGGCTTAAACATAGAAAAAGAACCATGCATAAGAATATTTGTGCATGAAAACAAAAGAGCAGAGTCTCAGTATTCTGACACTAGGGCCCTGATTCATTAAGGATCTTAACTTATTTCAGTCTCCTGGACAAGACCATGTTACAATGCAAGGGGTGCAAATTAGCATTCTGTTTTGCACATAAGTTAAATACTGACTGTTTTTTCATGTAGCACACAAATATCAACTTTAAATTTCAGTGTACAAATAAGCTATCAAGTATTTGTGTGCTACATGACAAAACAGTCAGGATTTAACTTATGTGCAAAACAGAATACTAATTTGCACCCCTTGCATTGTTTTGTCCAGGAGACTGAAATAAGAAGTTTCTTAAGTTAAGATCCTTTATGAATCTGGCCCTAGATTAGTGCTATCTTCAGTTTCCAGTGCTTTTATTGGTAGCCTGTATTTTATTTTGATATTTTACTGTTCATCCACTTTCAAGCTTGTCTAGAGTGTAAGTCTACATTTAACTCAGCCAGTCTACCAAAAAATACTCTCTAATAACATAACTATTTTTTAGTCTTGTTAAGGCTTACAGGAAGGTTTTCGATTTGTTCTTTGTCCTTGAACAGCAGTTCATTATTTTTGAGAATCGAAAATCAATTTGTGGACCACAGTGTGCTATAGGCACAAATGTATCTACATGCAGGGAGGAAAATTAGGCGTTGTCAATTACTGAGCACACTCATAGGTTCTCATAAAATGTGTAGACACATTTAGAGTTGGTTGAGGAGCACATCCTATCTCAACTCTAAACTGCCAGGTTAAAAATAAAGCTACCCAGTATTTATGTGCTACATGCAAAAGCAGGCAGTATTATCCCTGCATGCAAAACTAAAATTGCAATTGCACTGTTTGCTCCGCAATATGGTTTTTCCAGATAGTAATGAAATATTAATATTATTAGCCCAGATATTAGATTGATTCCAATTTCCAATTTAAGGCAACAAAGGTGAGGTCAGAAGTCACAAAGGATTTGTTGGACTGTTGCAAATTTGTTTTCTTAGAACCACTATAAAGGTTTGACAGCCATTTTGCACTACCAAGATTGCAAACTTTATGGTAAGTATGTTGACATTGACCAAAATAATGGTAGTGATCATGTCACCAAAAATCTGGCATGATATAGCTTGTGCTTCCTCTGACAGCTTCACATCATTAAATCAGATGGGATTGGCCATGTGCTTGTTCCCTCTCCCATGGCCTTTTGAGTGTGTGAGAGTGTGGTTCCTTGCTGCCTAGCCCACTTACCCATTTGCACCAATGGGGTTTTATTTTATTTGCTAAACTTATGCCATTGCCCTATTTGGTTCCCATACTTTGTAATGTAATAATAATAACAACAATAATAATGATGTTCTTTGACAAATAATTAACATTTTTGTTAAGATAAAAAAAAATCTACAGTATAAAAGATTGTCACGATTAGGGAAAGTGATGCCTCTCATTTACCATTTAAAAACTTAAATTAAAATATATTCTGTTATGTTTTATAATAAATGTACTAGAGATCAAGGCTAGCAAAATAATCTTCAAGTGATCCCAGCATATTGATGTGTCACTGGTGCTATGATGTCCATGAAATGGTACATTCCAGCT
Organism: Mixophyes fleayi; assembly: GCF_038048845.1. NCBI lineage: Eukaryota > Metazoa > Chordata > Amphibia > Anura > Limnodynastidae > Mixophyes > Mixophyes fleayi. The sequence continues at coordinate 145,476,522 of NC_134405.1, read as the reverse complement.
ACTACCTCCACAGGCAAAAATATATATTATTTTTTTTATATATATATCTTTATTTGTTAAGACAGTGAGATAAAATAAATACAAACCCATTACTGAACAAATGAGGAAACATAAACAGAGTCAATAATATCATACATAACAAGTAAAGTTATGATCTAATAATAACAAATTGAGGAGATCATAGATGAATTCAAACAGCTACATGACCATGTACAATGCTGTCTTTTTGTTTTTGTGAAGAAATAACAGGGTAGAAAAAGAATATGGGGCCAAGGGAAAGAATAGTAATGGAATTAAGGGGGTCAACAGAGTGGTGGGATACAAGCAGAGTTATTGTAACTAAATCAAAGGTTCCACACCTCATGGGAAGGTGACAGGGGAGGGCTGGAAAATAAGAGCCTGGGGGGCAAAACTCGACTCGGCAGCCTATTAGGAACATTTTAAAGGAAAAAAAAAAGGCAAGTAGCCCAGTGATCCAGCCCAAGGTAGCCCACTATGTACAGATGTCCACCTGCTCCCACAACCCAGTCAGCCCTGAAAGTAGGTACTGGGTGAGCTAACAGACTGGAAATGTATTGCTTTCCAAGATCAAAATGCATGCCCATTTTATGACAGGCTTGAAAACATTTATATCTCGTATAAGTGTATATATGAATCTATCTATGATCATAAACTATATGCAAATTACTGTGCGGCAGCTGCAATGTATGTCCATTTTTCAGGAACGTACATGAAATTACTGTTTAAGTCATTTCACATACTGTACATGCCTGACAATCAGCATCTTAAGGCCATTCCAACTAACCCAACTGAGTTAACCAGTATGTATAACTTAGCTTTCCATTTTGTCCCAACTTTTATCCATAATTAATACCTTATGTGAGGAAGCCTTTCAAAGCAAAGATTTGAAATAGCCTTTATTACTCCCACTCCCTTCTTTCCAAGCTATTCTTACTAGTATATTTGTGCAGTAAATATTATGCTGCTTTTGACATACTTGTCTTCTACTTCTCCATTTAATAGCAGCCTTTAAATGTCGATTTAATGTAAAACAAAGTGTTGGCTGTCACTGGTTTCATTTGCCCACTCACTCTGCTAAAACTAAAATGGAAACAATGTAACTATAGGCAGCACATACTAACTTGCTGTGGTACTTATTGCTAATGGGTCTTGTTGCATGTGAATTGATGGACAGCACAATAACTCCTGATAAGGCACCTCAAACAATCAGCACACTACCTGGAGCCCAAGAAACCATACATTTCAGTATGCTGCTACCTAAAAGCTCGCTGCTTGACAGAGAAAACAGGTTAAGTATTACAAACAATGTCTGAATAAGGAATGCCTCCTATTAAGAAGGGAAGGAGGTCTTCAGAATTTATGCATTTTGAGTTTGTCAGTATTTGAAGAATAAATAGTAAATTCAATCTTGCATAGGAAAATGTAGTTACATTTCTCATTTATGTACTAAATAGACAACAGATTTGATTGACTGCTGCTGCAAATAATGACCCACTATGTTTCCATCCTGCTAAAATAAATATAGCACTAATAGAACAGATACCCTTAAAAATTATTATAAAGGGACCACAGCTCAAATCGGTTGGTACACTCACGTTCCCACGCTGGGGGCATATATTGTAAATTGCAAGCTCAAGTGCAATGGGAAACTGATCTCAGTCAGACCCTGACAGATGAGGACTGGGACTATGTTTACAAAAATGTTTACACCATGTCAAAATGTATCAATCACTGAGAAATGCTCATTAAAATGATCCATAGAATATACTACACCCCTATTAAATAACATAAAATTTGGCACACGTTTTTCTCAGTTCTGTTGAAGGGAGTGCGTGGAAGCCGGATCCCTCTTTCATATTTTCTGGTCCTGCTCCAAAATCAGATCTTTATGGGTCAAAGTTTTTGGACTAATACGACAAGTAACTTTGTTGTCTATTACACCGCATCCATCTCTGGCCCTTCTAAGACTTTATTCACCGGACTTCCCAACTCACCGTTATGTCACGGGACACATTTTAATTGCTGCTAGAGCGGCCATCGCTCAAGCCTGGAAGAGCCTGGCTCTCCCGCCTCTCTCCAAAATTATAGCACAAACTCAGCAAAGCTATATGATGAAAGCTATAGGCTTCAAATATTCCACTTCAGCCTCTTTCCCCTGATGAAGTGGCTCACTTGGTCTGATAACTATAGGACTGCACTCTCGCCCTCTGGGTCCAACTAGGATTGTACTATCCTTTCTTGACCACCTTCCGTAGGGGCCTATTGCGTACCCCATCTGACTACCTACCTATAGCAGCTCCAGGAGTTGACTCCATACCTCATACCCCCCCACACCCTCCCCACTTTTATCCTTTAGCTTGAACTATACCCCAGTCTCTGTTCTTCTTGTTTAATATGCTTTTGTATATGTTATCAATACCTGATGCTTTTAAGTGCCACTTGAACTTTGATTGTTCACACATAGGTATATTTATGTCACACCTCACTTGTGTTATTTTTCTGTTCTTTTTATTTGGAAAATGTAATAAAAACCTTTTTGAGGTTACTATAGGACCATATCGGTGAGCTGATGTATTCAATCCAGCAATCTAATTGATGTATTTACTTAACAAAAAGCTGAGGGAACATGCAGGGCTCCCAAACCTCAGTGGGAATGGATCTGTTCCACAGGTAAGCTATGCAAAAAATGTTGCGTTGCTCATACAAACATTCTAACTGCCATGCTCTACTACAGTTCAGGAAGATGTAAGCACACTATGGACCTCATTTATGAAGCACAAACACAGCACGCTGCAAAACGCCTTGGCTTTTAGATGTATTATAGCAAAATAATACATCTTTTTTTAAATATGGTCATTATTTAATATCGGCCATGAAAAAAAATATAAATTAGGCTCTGTGATAATCTGTGTGTTTTATAAACATTACAACCAGAAGTTTCATGTGTTCTAGAGATGTCAATAGCAAAAAGTCAACTTTTTATTTTTATATTTGTGATATTAAATAGTGACCAAATTCACTACTGTTTTATATTTTTGTAATTAATGTATTATATGTTTTTCAATGTTGTCATAATCCCCCTTTAAAAAAACTTAATAACAAGAACCTAAGAACTGTTAATACCTTAGGCAGCTGAGAAGTTGGTAATTCTAAACAGACCCTGAAAAATCTATTCCGTAGAACACAACGTGAGAGATTTGTGATGCTAAATATAGAAAAGACACCTCTTAAACTCATTTCCTGGCACCAAAAGAAGTGAAGTGCTGCTCAAACTGTCTTTAAAAGACTTTGTGAAAAGTAAGCAAACTGCTATGGGGATAAAGCTGAGCACTTTACTTCATAAAGGGATGTTCAATGGGTAATTTGCCAGTAATGTGTTTTTAAGGTGCATTTGACTATGGTTAGAGCAACTTATTGTTCAATCTTTATTTCTTTGTGTGTCTGTGATATCCCTAGTATATTAGCCACCAAGATCATCCATATGCTGACAGGGGAAAAGTTTATAGTAATATATGAGTGTGCTTAACCTTATGGCCTATTCATTTCTGTGATTGTTTTAGTTTGGACAAACTGCCTTTTAAACAGGAAGGAGTAAGGTCACCAATAGCACAGGTATGTGATTTTAGGCTCCTGTCTATTGTGTGCCTTTTGTCGGTCAGTAGTTTGCTCCACATAAGTATAAACCTGGCCATAGTTGGTTGTTTTGCCATAAATTAAATTTGAAACATGAAATTTACTCTAGATGCACAAAATCCACTTTTTGCTATTTTAAAATATATTATGTGCAGCAATATTCATTTTTGTGCGCAACAAAATAAATGCTGTCGGCGCCAAGTTATTGTGTGCCACAAAGAACATTCACAAATCAATTCTATGATTTAAAAATAATGTTTTTGTCACAGAACACATCGTTACAAAATAGCTGTGTACTGGAAAACTGTGGTAGTCAGTTTAACGAAACTGACTACTCCGACACGGACTAAGACGAGATGAGGCAGGCGCGGGCTGGCGTGTTTAATCCCGGGGGGCGCACAGGCGGCCGCATCACGTGACAGGCATTGCGGCCGCGTAACTGATGACGCGGCCGCATCGCGTGTCATGTGATGCGGCCACCTGTGCGCTGACACGGCGGCTGAAGAAAATAAATAAGAAATAGTGCATCGAAGGGGGGTGAGAGGCGGCCCTAACAGCGGTTGGACTGAGCTGTCCCCCTGCCCCCGGCCCAGCCCACCACTGACATGAGGATTCGGAAGGACTGCCCCGACCTGAAAAAAGACTACTTACCAAGATCCACATGACTTCATGTGACGATCCGATCTCTTGCCGACTGTGAAAAATGACGTCATGTGAAACCACGACTCCTCTTAAAGTGGCGATGGACGGACCCAGGTGTCATTCATGTAATGTAAGTATTATTTTAGTGGTTAGGGTTAGGAGTTAGGTGTTAGGGTAAGGGTTGGGGTTAACCCTACCTTTACAAGCCGGGTCCAGCTTGTAAAGGTAGGAATAATTACATGAATGACACCTGGGTCCGTCCATCACTGCTTTAAGAGGAGTCGCGGTTTCGCATGATGTTACATGAAGTCATCTGGATGTCGTCTTAGTCCGTGTCGGGGTAGTCAGTACCGTTAATAGGTACTACACCCCCTGAAAATAAATTATTCTAAAATGTATCTTGTGGTTCCAAAATAATTTAGTGCCGCCAAAATAAATTGCTATTAAAAGTATTGCTTTTATATCAGGAAATACAAACGTGAAACCCAAATTGAGCTTGAGCAATCATCTAAACTGACAAGTCTACACTATTTACAGCTGTGCCTTATTAGATATGATATATGATCATATTACAGTACATGTAAATATAAGAAATAAAAGAGACAAACCACTTGAAATGTTTTATTGTAAGCTTGTGTGGGTTTTTGAATAGACCACAAGCCTAATGTGTAAGAATTGTGTCTGTCTTCTTATGACTGCCTTGATATAATAAATATTAATTACTGTTATTATTATTATTATTATTATTATTATTATTATTATTATTATTATATGTAGAGTACTCTTATTTGTTACTCAAAGGGGAGGAAGAACCAGCAGCAAAAATGGCCTTGAGAGAAATGAATCTTAATTTCATACCTGATATTTCACAAAGATTGATGGAACCAGAGAGTGAACTAGAGAATCCACAGCAGACTTTACAATTAATAAAATTAACACCAATTGAACTTAGTATTTGAATAGCTTCTTGGACTGACTGCTATATTTGTATATAAATCAGCTTCTTGGGGAATCAATCTAATTGAAGGACTGTCCATCTTCTCTGCCTATCCCCAGGCTTACAGATTATAAGTAAGTTATGCTCTGTACTGTTATCCCTTTTGTTTTTATAAATGTTTGCCAATTTTATTTGTATGACAAATCATTATCTAATTTTTTTTTATTCTCTGTAAGCATTTTACTTTTTGTATATTAAATCTAAAATGTAATAGTTCTGTCCTTATTGCTCTAAACGAATTCATTAGCCTATTAGAAGAGATTGCTCGACCAAGTCAACCCTTGGAATGCCAGCGTGTGATTTGATGATACATTTGATTAACAAGCTGTGTGTGCTTTTATTTACATTTGTGTAACAGTCTGGAGGTGTGAAGAGGTAACCCTTTGTGTGCTGGTGTGGATCTTGCTAGTCTGTGAATAGCTAGAAGCCTGTGTGCCAGTGTGGGACAGTATATTGGGTTCCTATTGCCCGTACTCAATAGGTGGTGGCAAACCTGAAGTGTCTGGGGGTGTGAGAGTGCTGTGTTTGGGGGCGATTCCGTAGGTCTATAACTTGTGTGATAGGTAGAGAGAGACTGCGGGCTGAAATCATGTGTGACCTCATACAGCGAACACCCCAAAGTCACGGCAGCTGGGAGCGTGTTCATGACAATACCTATCACACAGGCGCTATATAAATAAATGGTGATGATGATAAAAGAATATGTCAAACATTATATATAATCAAACATAAAGATAAAGTGTAGTCAGAAAACCGTGATTTTTGTTTGTCCCCATCAAAAATAGCAAAAACACACCCTTAGCTGGTAGCCAAAGTTTAAAAGAACTGGTCATATACATGTGTGGTAATCCATGAATCTTATCTTCAAAGCTTTAGGCTGCTATGCACATTCCTTCCTGTCCCTGCCCATTTCGGATCAATGAAAAGGCAGAGGAGTTTTATGCTATGCTGTAGCATTAAACATTACATTTCTTACCAAAGGCACTGCACAGAACGTATTACATTTATTCAAGTAAACTTCAGTAACTTCACATATAATATTTAGCTCAGTAATATAAATTCTAGTTTGTTAACATCAAACATTTGTCCTTATCAATGTATTTTTAAGGTTAAGTAACCTTTTGTTGTCTATGGATCTATAACCTACATACTCTTCCTTTTCAGACTAATATTCACCTGTGCAGTTATCAGTGAGATAGGTAAAACTTACAGTGCTTCTCAGCTCTACAGCTTTTCAGGCCACATAGCCTCAAGGGTGCTGCTCTAATAAGCATGCTTATTAAAGGTGAGAAATGTACACTCCTAGCTTCCTTACTCTCACATCCCCAGAGAGCGCAGCTAGTCTGCCTCATGCACCGCACAACTTCCAGACTGATGAGACGAAATGAAAGTAAATCACTATTTTATCCACATGCTAGCCTTTACCTGCCTATGTATCTATTTAGATATATTACTTTACATAGTTACCCTGATGCATTTAATATGCATATACATGTCTTGTTTTGAAGCAAGTCTAATTTAAATAATCAGATGACATAAAACATTTTGTTACTGTATAATTTATTGAGATGGAACACGAACATCTAAAAGTTAAAGTAGCCACCGTCTTAATTCCCACTGTGTGTTATAGTATACCTATAAGCAGTGGTGGAAGTGGGGGTGTATATAGTGGTATATCATACCGTCACTTCTCCTACTGTCTCCATTGTAAAACTATCAGATACACTTACATTCACATTTTCCATACCAACACTTCTATATTTAAACTTCGAACAATGCCTATAGGAATATATTGTACAGTCATCAAAAGTTTTGAGAATGCCACAAATATTATTTTCCACAAAGTCTGCTGCCTCAGTTTTTACGATGGCAATTTGCATATACTCCAGAATTTAATGAAGAGTGATCATATAAATTGCAATTAATTTCAAAGTTCCTCTTTGCCATGACAATGAACTTTATCCCAAAAACAACATTTCCACTGCACTTCAAGGACCAGCTAACATTAGGTCAGTGATTATCTTGTTAACACAGGTGAGAGTGTTTACGAGGACAAGGCTGGAGATCACTCTGTCATGTTGACTGAGTTAAAATAACAGACTGGAAGCTTTAATAGGAGGGTGGTGCTTGAAATCATTGTTCTTCCTCTGTTAACCATGGTTATCTGCAAGGAAACACATGCAGTCATCATTGCTTTGCACAAAAAGGACTTCACATGCAAGGATATTGCTGCTAGTAAGATTGCACCTAAATCAAACATTTATCAGATCATCAAGAACTTAAAGAAGAGAGGTTCAATAGTTGATTCAGCTGTGGGATCGGGGCCCCATCAGTGCAGAACTTGGTCAGGAATGGTAGCAGGCAGGTGTGAGTGCATCTGCACGCACAGTGAGGCCAAGACTTTTGAAGGATGGCCTGGTGTCAAGAAGGCCAGCAAAGAAGCCACTTCTCTCCAGGAAAAAGATCAGGGACAAACTGATATTCTGCAAAAGGGACATGGATTGGATTGCTGAGGACCGGGGTAAAGTCATTTTCCCTGATAAATCCCCTTTCAGATTGTTTGGGGCATCTGAAAAAAACCGCTTGTCCGGAGAAGGAAAGGTGAGCGCTACCATCAGACCTGTGTCATGCCAACAGTAAAGCATCCTGAGACCATTCATGTGTGGGGTTGCTTCTCAGCCAAGGGAGTGGGCTCACTCACAATTTTGCCTAAGGACACAGCCATGAATAAAGAATGGTACCAAAACATCCTCCAAGAGCAACTTCTCCCAACCATCCAAGAACAGTTTGGTGACAAACAATGCCTTTTCCAGCATGATGGAGCACCTCGCCATAAGGCAAACGTGATAACTAAGTGGCTCAGTGATCAAAACATCAAAATTTTGGGTCCATGGCCAGGAAACTCCCCAGACCTTAATCCCATTCAGAACTTGTGGTCAATCCTCAAGAGGCGGGTGGACAAACAAAACCCCACAAATTCTGACAAACTCCAAGCATTGATTAGGCAAGAATGGGCGGCCATCAGTCAGTATGTGGCCCAGAATTTGATTGACAGCATACCAGGGCGAATTGCAGAGGTCTTCAAAAAGAAGGGTCAACACTGCAAACATTGACTCTTTGCGTAAACTTAATGTAACTGTCAATAAAAGTCTTTGACACTTATGAAATGCTCGCAATATTACTTCAGTATACCATAGCAACATCTGACTAAAAGGTCTAAAAACACTGAAGCAGCAAACTTTATTTAAACCATTACTTGTGTCATTCTCAAAACTTTTGGCCATGACTGTACTTTACACCGACTTTTGAGGTCTGTACTAAACTGAAATTTCGTATAATATGTGTTTGTCATTCTCGACAAGATTGTGCAAATATCATGCAATACTACATAAGTTTATGCTAATGTTAAACCTCCCCTTTTACCATTTGATATAATAAATAGTAATGGAACCACCTTTGTCTCTGGGAAGATTTAAAAACAATAATCTAGTGAAGTGGTTGTGTTGATAATAAACTCCTCTGTGCAACCCTGTACAGAGTCCATTGCCAACAAGTTTTATTTCAATACTGACATTTGCAGATAAGGCTTTTCTCTACAAGTTCAGTTTCACACCTATCCTTTCAGCTTAGAAGGAACCGAGTTTCAAGATGGGGAGCTCGAAAATCTACAGTTGAAGTATATGTGACTGAAATGGATCTTTCTCTTGCAATGTAAAATTAGGCACTGTGAGCAATTAAAGTGACTATGTAATCAATGTGTTGTCTCTCCTACCATTAGTAAACGGTGGGTAAGCTCATTGGTATAATTCCCACAGTCATTATAAAATAAAAACACCAACAATTTGAAGACATTTTGCAGGATTTGTGACCTACTATTAGTAAAGTTACAAAAATAGAACAAAAGACTTTCCATCACCAGGGGAAAAAAATCTTGTTGCAGTTCCAATAGCCGTACTTTCTAGCCTCACAGGCACTTTAGATTACATCATTTATGGATGATTTACATTCATCCAAAGAGACACCTCGGCTGACAGTGTAAATGCATAGTAACCCACAGCAACCAACCAGTAGGAAGCTTGATCAGTTCAGTACAAGCTACATTGATGAAATCCGTTTAATGGGGTTTATGGGGTCTTTTGGGTTACTTTTGCACTATGATTGTAAAGTAAAGACCGGGAGCAGAATATTACTCACAGACCAGCACATTGGTTCCTGGTTGTACTAAACATAAAACAATTATCCACTCGTTTATTGTCAACCTCATGCTTAAAGTAGAAATCACAAAATTTCCTCATAGTGGCTTATCTGAGTTGAGGATGAATTATTTAAGATATTGACACTATAATCTGCTCTGTGACAGGATTAGCTAAACTAAATATCTTTTGTGACTTGCGTATACCTGCAGACAAAAAATAATCCCCTGATCCCAGGTGTCAATCGGTAATATTTCTAACCATAATTGACAACTCCCTGGAATGTCCGGGAGACTCATGGATTAGTGTACGTCCTCCCAGACTCCAGGAAGCGCAGGCAATTCTCACCCGCTGGATTACGTGGATGGCGTCATCAAGCCCCACCCACCTCAGTAATAATCATGATATACCTGCCCACTTTATGGTACAAGTATCATTATCATGAGAGCATCTCTTCTTCCCTTCTGCATCTTTCAGAGGGGTGAAAAATAAATAAAATTAAAATGAAAACCGAAATAATTCTAAAACTTTGCAGAAAAAATTTGGGTAGGGGTCCATCGATGCTGTACTAGCGGCCCGGGCCCCCTGCTCTGTTCTCAATAGTTATGGGATATGTGAAATATTGGTAAGAGATTACTACTCAGCTGGCTCCGTTATATTTTATATATAAATGATTTTGTATCACTGCAATTAGCAGCAACAGAACATCAGCCTTATCGATGCAGCAAGGCAATAGGCCCATATATTCTGCTGCAGACTGTTAGAGAAAGTGTGAAGGAATCTAGATCCTCAGCAAACTTAGTGATTATTTCAACTAAGCACCTATGTCCCTCACAAAATTTCTATAAAGCTCTGGGTCACAATGCTGCCTATTGTGCCCTTTATACCTTCCCCAAATGAAAGGCTTTGAGGAAGATATCCACTCGGCGAGCTGAAAATACATTATTCATTGATCTAATTTAGCATAAAATGATGTGAATAGTAATCAAAAAGTTCTATTCCTGCTTCTCCACATATTCCATTTTAATTGGATTCCCCAACATGTATTTTTTTCTTGGCCTCTGAACTTGAAGTCAGGTCCAACCAGCCTGTATCCTACGATTGTTTCCAAGATCTAAAATCTCACATTTTGCTAGCTCCATAATCAGTTCAATATAAAAAAAAATACACATAGAGTTACTGCCACAATGTGACAGCTGGCCTGGCTTTGTAACTACTATATAGCCTGTCAGGGAAGAAGATATCAAAAAATATACTGGAGGCATTTGATCTGTTTTCAAGCATCACGCTAAGTTCATGGTCAGAGCAATCATACACATTGGGTCCTTACTATAGAGCTTTTGTTTTTACATATTCACTCTGTTAGCAAAACTGTACCAGCAATGTGTGATTAACACTGTATTATACACCGATCAGCCACAACATTAAAACCACGGACAAGTGAGGTGAATAACATGGATTATCTCGTTACAGTGGCACCTGTCAGTGGGTGGGATATATCAAGCAGCAAGTCAACAGTTAGCTCTTGAAGTTGATGTGTTGGAAACAAGACAAATGGTCAAGCGTAAGGGCCAAAGCGACAAGAACCAAATTGTGATGACTTGACAAATGAGGTGTTCCTGGTGTGCAGTGGTTAGTAATTACTAAAAGTGGTCCGAGGAAGGACAACCAGCAAACTGGCAACAGGGTCATGGGTGCCCAAGGCCCATTATTGTGTGTGGAGGGGTGAAGGCTAACCCGTCTGGTCCAATCCCACAGAAGAGCTACTGAAGCACAAATTGCTGAGAAAGTTAACACTGACTACAATAGAAAGGTGTCAGAATACACAGTGCATTGCAGCTTGCTGCATATGGGGCTGCGTGGCCACAGACCAGTCAGAGCGCCTATGCTGACACCTATCCACAGCCGTGTGCATTGTTTACCTGGGGAAGGGATGGCACCAGGATGCACTATGGTAAGAAGGCCATCTGGCGGAGACAGTGTGATGCTCTGGGCAATGTACTGCTGGGAAACCCTGGGTCCTGGCATGCATGTAGCTGTTACTTTGACAGAAACCACCTACCTAAACATAGTTGCGAGCCAAGCACACCTCTTCATGGCAACGGTATGGTGGCAGTGGCCTCTTTCAGCAGGATAATCTGTCATTTCCCACTACAAAAATTGTTTAGGAATGGGGTGAGTAACATTAGAAAGAATTCAAAGTGTTGACAAAGTGTTGACTTGGCCTTCAAGTTCCCCAGATCTCAATCTGATCGAGCAAGTGTTGGAAAAACAAATCAGAGCCATGAAGGCCCCACCTCGCAACATACAAGACTTAAAGTATCTGTTGCTAACATCTTGGTATCAGATACTACAGGACACCTACAGAGGTCTTGTGGCATCCATGCCTCAATGGGTCTTAGGTGTCTTGGTGGCATGAGGGGTCCTGCACAATATTAGGCAGGTGGTTTTAATGGCTGATCTGAGTACATGAACAAGGTCAAATCCAAGTAGTGGACTTTGAGTTCCTTATGACTATGCCAAGGAAACCAATGAGAGTCAATATCAAAATAATGTCCCAGCAGAGAGTATAATTTAATAACAATGTGCATATAGTGCTATCACATGTTACCTTAGATAGGTCTAGTGCAAAAATAATAGTGATTCTCAATCAATGGGTAGTGTTACAATGGAGTGTAGTAGCAGTAGTGTGCATTTTATTTATGTGTTCCCAGGGAAAGGTCTTGTAACAGGCAAAGGACATGTTATGGGTGATGCATTAGAAGTAAAATTAATAATCAGCAAATCTTGCAATTATCTTCAATACTTTTTTATCAATTACATGTTGTATTTGTAATTATCCAAGGGCATTTAAAGAACCATTTAGAAAGACACAAAATAATTTCATGGAGATTGTGTAAGCACCACCTAACCATTGTGATTTATAAAAGGGCATCTACCCTGCAGAAGTACTGTAACCCATTCGCTGGTGATAACAGGGTGAAAGACGGGAGCAAAGAAAAAAAATAGCCCTATTGCTGGAATAAACATATTATCACCTTGATATAGCTTGATAAATAGGCCCTACATTCTTTAACTATCAAGTAATACATACCATTTTATCTATAATTGCTCCTGTGCTGCCCCCCATCACTGGAACGATCTCCATCATTCTATCAGACTATCCCCAAGCCTGTATAGCTTCAAACATCATGGAAAACCCACCAGTTTAGAAAAGCCTACCAGTCCTCATAGTCCACTTAACCATTCATTTCACCATGTACCTCACCCTCTTCCATCCTCCATCTCTCCCACTCTTGCATCTTGCCCTTGGATCTCCTTACATTGACTTACCCCCATGTGTAAACCATTTGTTTGTCCCTTTCCATTTAGATTGTAAGCTCTAGTGAGCAAGGCCCTCCGCTCCTGTTCTCATTACCTAGAACTTTTGCTCCCCTGTTACACTGTGAACCTCCTCCTTAGGTTCTCTGCCTATTAACTCCACTCCTCCATTGTCTATGCACCTCTTTCATTGGTTCTAAACTGGTTAGTTATGCCTCTGCTAATGGGCAAAGGTTTCTGCCTGCGCTGAATATACCCCTTGTACCCAAGTAGCTGTGCTGAGAGTTGTACTGTTATTTGTTTACTGTATTGTACTGTTATACCATGTACTGTCTTGTAGTTTGCCCTCTGTATGGCGCTGCTGACCTCATGTGGCGCCCTATAAATAAAGGTTAATAATAATAATAATGATAATAATAATAATAATAATAATAATAATAATAATTAATACTAATAACAATACTGTATTGTAGGACCCAATTCCAGCTACACAGACTTCTATTGCCATTTTAAAAGCCCTACGGCACAGACTCCAATGACATTTGTAGATAGCATTTTCAAAGATCCCATTTCATGCCATTTGGACCAAATTACAGTTTGCATATGAGTGCTCTTCTGGTTAGACCACTTGCAGCTACAGGAGAGTGGGTTGAAGCAGAGGGCTAAATTAATAGCGTAAATTATATGTGAGTGCGATCTTGCTTTTATATGACCAAGGGTAAAACGTACAGCCATATCTTCATCTGCAGGTGTTAGAAGGAGCACAGGCAAGATCCCTCTACTTCCTGCAGAACTCTCCGCCAATACAATCCACAAGTTACCATAATTAAAATAAGACCAGTCAAAACCACTCATTAATCAAATAACACCATACAAACTGCATCTCCTGGTCCAAGATACCCTTATTCTGGGACTGGGTACATGCCACTATTACTTCAATCTTTCATTTGATCGACCATTTTTTTTTAAGCTTTATCCATTTGTTTTATTTATTTATTTTGACTTTATCTAAGAACTTTTATGTGTGTATATTCCAATAGATATATCATCATCATTTATTTATATAGCACCACTAATTCCGCAGCGCTGTACAGAGAACTCCCTCACATCAGTCCCCATTGGAGTTTACAATCTAAATTCCCTAACATACACACACTAGGGTCAATTTTATAGCAGCCAAATAACCTACCAGTATGTTTATGGAGTGTGGGAAGAAACTGAAGCACCTGGAGGAAACCCACGCAAACACGGGGAGAACATACAAACTCCACACAGATAAGGCCATGGTTGGGAATCAAACTCAAGACCCCAGCGCTGTGAGGCAGAAGTACTAACCACTAGGCTACTGTGCTGCCCAATATATATATATATATATATATATATATATATATATATATATATATTATATAATTATTATTATTATCGTAGGTTTATAAGGCACCACAGTGCTACGCAGCACCGTACAGTAAGGAAAACAGGACATACATAAATATTTATTTATATTTAGTATATTATATATATAATATATACAGTACTTATAAATAGAATATATATATATATATATATATATATATATATATATATATATATATATATATTTTTATATATATATATATATATATATATATATATATATATATATATACACTCCCTTTTATTATTTTTATTGCTTGTGTGTGTGTGTGTACACAATGACATTTAAAAAGTTATTTCATGTATGAAGCGCATGTCACCAGGTAACTGTAGTCTTTAAAACCAGCCACACAAAAGAGATGAAAGTAGAGAAAATAAAAGAAAGAAGAAAATGAAACAAAGTACCAGAAATTCCCACATCCTCGTCAGATCAGCTGAGAGACTTCTCTTATGTAGCTCCTCTCAAGCAGTTTGTCTTCTGGGTGAGTAAGCAGTCTTTCAAAACCATCATGAGAGCTCACCCAAAAGCTAGTATCTCTTTCATGAGTTGATTTTGGAAGGTTTTCAACAAGGTGCTTGGATTGGGTGCATTAATCATTCCTTATCTGGCATGTGCATATTGATAAAGCACACAAAAATATATATGTAAATATCTGCTGTGCCTATTGCGGGAAAGCACAATTTATAAAAGGCACAATGACTGCCAGTCTTCTGTTGAGCCTGCTGGTCTTAGAAGAATTGATGTGTCCATCCTATCAATTATCACAACAAAGGAAAGCAGAAGTGTCACACCTGATTTTGTGCATAGTTTATTTCCCAAAGGCTTTAAGAAGACCGATTTCCCTGGCTTGAAAACACAAACAAGGCAACACCAAGAGGGTAGAATATTAATCTCTGAGGACAATAGAAGGGATCCTGAAGGACCCAAACCACGTCATTGAGCCCATAGGGAGAAGACAAAAACATTAAGAGCTTTCAGATCTGGCATTTGCTGCATTTAATTCAGACAGGAGCACCAGCCTCACCATTTCCCGTGTGGCACAGGTATGCCCTAAATAGCTGACTAGCCAACAGGAGACAGTGTATGCTGTCCCAGAGTGAATTGTATACAGCTGGCACCATGCCACCCAGTTGTCTTATGTCCCTGCCTTTTCCTGGGCTGCACACGCTTTATAATCAGTTTAAGAATTGGTGCAGAGAACAATTAAGAGAATAACGAGAAATAATTACATAATTACGGTCCTCTACACGGGAAGTCTGAACAGAAATCTGTGCTGTGGTAGCGTAGAACTTCTGCTTCTACCTAATTGGCGGAGTTGTTATTTAATCCAGTGCTACAACCCCTTTATGAATATTATAAAATCCCATTAAAACTGTCAGTGAAATTAAAGGAAACTAAAATACTTGCATTAACATACATGTTATTGAATGATTTACAGACCAACAAGAACATTTGTTTTACAGTGAGACTGAACAAGGTGGTGTGGTACCATTGAAGATAAAAAAAATAGTGCTTTGGCGTTGCATTTATTAAAAACCAGCAAAACAGATAAATGAACATGCCATTAGGCCAAAAATGATATGTCAAACAGATTTATGCCAAATATTTAAAAATTTAATATTTAATGTGCACTGCATGGTAAGAAATACTATGCACTATACATGATAAATGTCCTTTCAAATCCTGCATACAGCTTCATATATGCGCACGGTGCATAAAAGTCGCCAATGTTTTGCCGATTCCATAGCTAAAGAGTTCCGAACTTCCACTGGCATTAATGTAAGCACAAAAACTGTGCGGTGGGAGCTTAATGGAATGGGTGATGTGAACAGCAGCATGCATGCCTCACATCACCAAGACCAATGCCAAGCGTCAGATGGAGTGGTGTAAAGCACACCGACACTGTACTGTGGAGCAGTGGAATCACTCTTATCTGTTTGGCGGTCAGATGGGCAAGTCTGGTTTTGGGGGGTGCCAGGTGAATGTTACCTGCCTGATTGCTTTATGCCAACTGTGAAGTTTGGTGGAGGAGGTATAATAGTATGGGTCTGTTTTTCAGGGTTTGGGCTAGGCCCCTTATCTCCAGTGAAGGGCAATCTTAATGCTTCAGTATACCAAGTCCCATACCATTTGGACAATTGTATGGAAGCATACCATTTTGGACAATGCTATGCTTCCAACTTTATGGCAACAGTTTGGGGAAGGAACTTTTCTATTCCAACATGACTGTGCCCCAGTGCACAAAGCAAGGACTACAAAGACATGGTTTGAGGAGTTCGGTGTGGAAGAACTTGACTGGCCCGCACAGAGCCCTGACCTCAACCACATTGAAAACCTTTGGGATAAACTGGAACGGAGATTGTAAGCCACGCCTTCTCATCCAACATCAGTGCCTGACCTCATAAATGCTCTACAGAATGAATGGGCACAAATTCCCACATAAACACTCCAACATCATGTGGAAAGCCAAGAAGTGTGGAAGATGTTATCACTGCAAAAGGGGGAACAACTCCATATTAAAGTATATGTATTCAAATACATTGTCATTACACTCCCTGTTGGTGTAATGGTCAAGCGTCTGAATACTTTTGTCCATATAGTGTACCTTCATATAGCCGCACAGGTAAACATATATCGAAAATACTCCATATTGCCAAAATACCTTATATAGCCTTACATACAAGTGCAGTATATAGCCAGTATATAGTCAACATGCTCCCATAGCCAAAATGCCCACATAGCTAATATAAGAATATAGTTTCATATGTCTTCATATAGTATATGGAGGCATATGAGTCTGTGTAATATAGATTCCTGTCACTCTCCTCTGCCTCGATGACCTAAACAGCAGTCACCTTATACTGTCATTGGGATTGTTGCTCCTCTCGTCTGCCCCCTGCACCTGCCTCTATATATTTTAAAGTAGAACGTGGAGACAATACAAGAAGGTGTAAAAAAATATATAAAAGTAACAGGGATCAACGTTTACCATGCAAAAGACTCTGATAACCACATCCAGATGTACCTAATTTACAGGGCCAGTCCCTTGGAAATATATGTATTTTTCAGTATTGCACAATTGCACAATACAATTCATCTTTTTCTACATGGTAAATGCAATTCTTGCCATTTGTTTTTGTTTTCTAAGTTTTACAAATTAAATTTGATTGTAAATATTTAATATTAAAAACACAGCCTTATAATCACACTTGCCAACTTTGTGGTGTTGGCATCCGGAAGATCCCAGGGAGGGGGTGTGGTGGGAGGGGGGAAGAGGGTTGGACATGGTCAAACGTGTCAATTTGGCCCCGCCACCGCAATGAAATCTACTATTTTGTTGCGGGGGCAGGGATAAAATGACGCGATTCACTGCGAATCGTGTCATTTTGGCTCCCGATGGGCAGAATGCAGGAGACTTGTCTGCTTCTCCGGGAGACCTACCTGGAATTCAGGAGTCTCCCGGACATTATGGGAGAGTTTGCAAGTATGATTATAATTAAGTTCAGTAAACGAGACTTGAAGGGAATTGTAAATCTTCAAAGTCCATTGATAGTATTGCATACCTCCCAACTGTCCCAATTTGAAGGCCCTGTCCCACCTTTTCGTGAGTAAAAAGGTTGGGAGGTATGTCCCATTCACTGTTCCTCTGTATAACAGAGCAGCGGTAAACGGATGCTGCATGGGAATGAATCAGTGATTGAAGGGAAGGGGGTGAAGGATAACCTAACGCTAATGCTAGACAAGCCCCCAGAGGTTTATCTACACCTCCATCATGACATGGTCACGATCCCTGTCCCCACTCCCTACACTCCTA
The DNA here is from genome assembly GCF_038048845.1 of Mixophyes fleayi. NCBI lineage: Eukaryota > Metazoa > Chordata > Amphibia > Anura > Limnodynastidae > Mixophyes > Mixophyes fleayi. The sequence continues at coordinate 145,458,487 of NC_134405.1, read as the reverse complement.
TGTTGGGAGATATGGTATTGTGCGTGGCATACCTAGACACATAGTTTCATTATCAATGTGACCCTGGAAATTATTTTCAAATGTTGCCAACTATGTCACCTTGAGAGATTGATACAAGATCCCAAGCTGTGAAAGTCACAGCGGGGCTATGAAATTTGTCAAGCATGGATTTAAATTTATTTTTAAAAGAATGAAAACGATATAAATCAGAAAATAATAACATGTCATTCATATTAAAGGCAGTTCAATACATGCAAGATAATACAGATATTCTTCTCAATCCTTTGTAAACAAAAATAAAAATTCTAGAACCATTAATATACAAAGAACAGAAATTATTAATGGAGTATAATGATTGGCAACATAAAATAAAAGAGTGAAATAGTAAACCTTCACATAGGCACTTTCATGCTACAAGTCTTGTATTTATTGTCTAGTACGGTTTTTAATGTTCTGGTTTAAAGAAAGAAAAAACAGTATTGTAAAACAAAACACAAGGCCATAAAACCTGTTGCTATGACAACAATTCATTCTCACATTAACGAAGGCTTTGGCCTGCTCTGATATCTGAACTGCATTGACATTGCAGTGTGATTAGTCTGTTTTCCACAAAGCTAGTTTATGCCTTATAGGATGTTGCATGTCTGTTCGTGTGCCAAACATTTTCTACAATTACAAGCATGGAATTGGATACTATATGCTGATCTTAAAGACATAGAGCCTCAGTTAGAGTTTGATGCATTTTTCTCCCTAAACGCACACATAAAATTGATGTTACAAAAATGTTTTGCTTACGTGTGTTTGTTGAGTCCCACGTATCTCAGGATACGTTTGATTCCAACCACAGCATTATTTCTGCATTAGGCGTCCGCCAAGTGTGCAAATGTACATCCCACAACAGCTAAGAGATGCTGCTTGACAGAGTTAATAGTAAAAGCTAAAGTTGCATTACACTATTCGTACACAGTATAATTTAATGCAGTGTCATATACACAAGTGAGAGCAGTGTTTTGAGAGTGTTACTAATAAATGCAAAAAAAAAACACTTTAAAAATTTTCTTTTATGTTATAGTCCAAAAGGAAAAAAGTTATCTGAATAGACGGTTGCGGCTTGAAATAATATAGCCTCAATGCTCATGAATAAGGTACCAGCTGGAGGGGTCAGTACACAAGTAGTCAGAAGTGGGTAGATAGTGCAGATGGTGGCACCATCATTAGCACGCATATATATTTAAAACAGGCCTCCAATATCTGCAAAATATACGCCTCCCACAAAGCATGTTGTGGGATGGATCCAAATCTCAGTAGCTCACATCTCCAGCAGAAGTGCTACAATTAAGTGTACATGCCCTTTCTGTAGTCAAATCATGCTTGCCACCGCCGTTCCCTCTCTCCAAGTATAAGACAGCTCAAATCTAGATATGGAGGAATGCAAAGTGCAGAAATGTGTATGTTTACAGCACAAACATGTATATATGTCATCTCTGAATAAGGTCCATACTATTTAACCCAGTGGTTCCCAAACTTTTGCAGTTCGCGGCACCCTTAGAGTCTCCAAATTTTTTCAAGGCACCCCTCCAAAATAATTATTGAGCAGTCCTGTTTTAGAAGTAGTTGGGTCAACAAATTGTAATAAGTATTTAGGTCAGGAAAGAAATACTTATTTAGTTGTATGCAAAAATGCCCCCTCTGCATCCAAATACTCTGCCGTCAGGCACTCTGCCCCCTTTGCATCCAGACACACTGCCCTCTCACACGCTGTCCCCTCCTCTGCCCTCTCTCACGCAGTGTCCCCCTCCACTGCCTCTCTCACTCTGTGTCCCCCTCCACTGCCCCTCTCACGCTGTGTCCCCCTCCACTGCCCCTCTCACGCTGTGTCCCCCTCCACTGCCCCGCTGTCCCCATCCTCTGCTCTCTGTCCCCATCCTCTGCTCTCTGTCCCCATCCTCTGCCCCGCTGTCCCCATCCTCTGCTCTCTGTCCCCATCCTCTGCTCTCTGTCCCCCTCCACTGCCCTGCTGTCCCCATCCTTTGCTCTCTGTCCCCATCCTCTGCTCTCTGTCCCCATCCTCTGCTCTCTGTCCCCTTCCACTGCCCCGCTGTCCCCATCCTCTGCTCTCTGTCCCCATCCTCTGCTCTCTGTCCCCATCCTTTGCCCCGCTGTCACCATCCTCTGCTCTCTGTCCCCATCCTCTGCTCTCTGTCCCCATCCTCTGCTCTCTGTCCCCCTCCACTGCCCCGCTGTCCCCATCCTCTGCTCTCTGTCCCCATCCTCTGCTCTCTGTCCCTATCCTCTGCTCTCTGTCCCCCTCCACTGCCCCGCTGTCCCCATCCTCTGCTCTCTGTCCCCATCCTCTGCTCTCTGTCCCCCTCCACTGCCCCGCTGTCCCCACCCTCTGCTCTCTGTCCCCATCCTTTGCTCTCTGTCCCCCTCCTCTGCTCTCTGTCCCTCTCACTCTGCCCCGCGCCAGCCATAAAAAAAAAACCAAAACACAGAAACTTACCCAATCCGTCGGGCGCCAGGACCCAGCAGCCTCCTCTCAGCTTGTTACTGACGTCAATATTCAGTGACAGCTGCGGGAGAGAGTAGGCTGCTGGGTCCCGGTGCCCGACGGATTGGGTAAGTTTCTGTGTTCTTTTTTTTTTTATAGCTGGCGGGCGGCACCCCAGTGACAGCGCCGCGGCACCCCTGGGAGCCGCGGCGCACAGTTTGGGAACCACCGATTTAACCCCTTGAGTGCTAAGGACGAGTGGAGCCTGTCCTCTATATAAACCCCTAAAGTACTAAGGGGGAGTCCCATTCATCCTCTGCATTTAAGGGGTTAAGAAAACCTGCAGAACACTTCCCACCGTTGTCTGTGGGTTTTCTGATGCTGCCAGAGAAAAGTAAGAGAAAGTCTTTTCTCCATTAGAAACGAGCAAGAGCGTGCACAGTCCATTAAAGTCTATGGGAAATGCCAGGCATAGGTGGAGACTGTTTTAGAGTCTCTAGCTCCCTATCACTGGTACATAGTAAGCTGGTTGTGCCCTTGTTTGAAAGAGGGAAGTACCCATGGTTATTTATTGTCTTCTGATTGTTTTTGCAAACATCACATTCTAGTGACACATTGCTACAAGGATGGTCCTGGGCTGGTGGGTAAGTGAATCTACAAACCTCTCAACTCAGTGTGAAATACAATCAATCAAAATGGTTTCTGCAGAATTACAGGGTCGCCTAACACAGTCGGGAAATTTGACATAATCCAAATTATGCTACTGAGATACCCTGAGATAGCCATAAGGGGCAATGTTTTGGGGGGAAAGGCATGTGATTGCACACTGTGCATGACACTACAGTAAAACCTTGGAAACTATATTTAACTTCGTGTAATAGATTATTTGCAGAATATTGCTATCAAGGTCCTTATATGTGGCTCTTGGGTCACTGCCCAGGCTGCATTACATTTGAAGACGCATTAGATACTAAAGGCACCATAGAATCTGTAACTATGGAAGGAGGGAGCTTAATGAGGTTCTAGAACTGACAGTTGGCTATATTTCAGATTATCCTATACTCAGAGATGAGTAACTACTGGTGCCCACTAGTTGTAATTACCATAACCCTGCTGAATTGAACAAATGGGGTGGCCCAGAGCAAGAACAGCACCAAAGTACTTGTGGACATAGGGATGGAAAGTTTAAAGCAGCTTAATTTAAACAGGTAACCTGATTCATAAAGATATTTTAGTATATAACAACTCAAGTATGGGAAGACCATAGGAACCTGAGCATATTGATGACTATCCCTCTTAAAATGATGCACGAGGCAAACATAACACTATACATAAACTTATTCACTGGCTTAACTCACAGGACAGAAATAATTTTCTACCTACACTGGATTACAAAGTAGGAAGAAAAATCTGATCTCTCTAATAAATGTTGCCTGCAGTGTTCATAGAACATATCATCTCTTGGCTTTTACACCACCTACCTGACTGTGTACTAGTAGATTGACCTTGCAATAAATCTTAGACAAACAATGTGCACCTGCACAATGTTGTTTCTAAAGACCACAAGCACATATCTTGGTTATTACAGTTACAATATTATATACCTATACATAACACTGCTTCATTGATTGAACCATAATGTTTGTAATAAAATGCTATCTTGTCATTGATAGCGATATGAGATGAAGGATTATAAAACAAGACCATGGAGGTCTAAATGACACAATCTGGAGGTTTTTGGACACCACCGTTTTGTGTATCAGATGTCACAGTTGGTCTGCTATTTTTATACACTCACATTTCTAAACACCCACTTCACTTCTAGTTCCCAGCACAAGTCTGGGACAGAGACCAAACATGCCATGTTGGTGTAGCAGACAGCGCCTTAGTAATCAGGGAATCTGATACTACAGAGCAAGAGATAGATGAGATAACTGCACCTTTTGATTGAGATAAACCACTCTGGCAATTTTTCATTTTTAATAGAGGTATTTACTGTTATGAAATTTCACAGCTTATAGTTTTTAGAGAAGGACACAATTAAATTGAAATAAAACCAACCCCTGAAAAGAATATGCATTGTTTTTCCACATAAAGCACTCTGCTTTGTTGTAAGAAGATTCATTGTGTTGGTATTTTTTCTTAAAGTTTTTCCTTCAAGCTGTTATTAATGATTTACAATCTGCTAAGTGTCATACGACTACCATGGCAAATGCAGTCACATGAAATTATGTAGTGTGCAGAGGAGCGTTGGAACAACCGTATTCTCAGCATGCTTATTAACAGCACTCTATCCCCACCCACAACATATACATGGAAGGAGGGCTCTAAATCAGAGATCAGTAGGTCCTCTCCTCAGGAATGAGCTTGAGTGCTGAAATGCAAGTGTGTTACAGATGATACGCTTTGCAGCCATATAAGTCTCCCTCTCAGACATATTTTTATAAATTAAAAAGGTACATAAAGTGGTTATAAGGAAGGACAAAAAAACTGACTTAAAGCTGTAATATTTCCAAGTGGTTCATTCTTGATACATTCCAAAAAGGCATGACAAAATACAAATGTAACATAATTCAAATAACAGTTACATAAGTTAACGTACTCCTATAGACAAGCAAACTAAACCTGCAATTTGTTATAAAATTCAATTGGAGAAACACTTGTACCCACATTAATTGTGTATTATTTTGGTTCAGGCTGCTACGATGGAACTTCAAATTTTGGAACTTAACATTTTAGTTGGTATAAGAGTTTAGAGCAGTTATCCGACCAGTGATAATCAGAGTTGTGATAATCAGAGTTTTAAATAGTTTTACTCATAACCAGAGCCGGATTTAGACCTCATAGGGCCCTAGGCAGGATACTGTTATTGGGCCCCCTCCCTGAAACAATCCATAGCACTATATTTTTGCAGCCTACCATATACCCCTATAGTTACGTAGAAGTGAAAGCATGTGCCGCCGCATGCCTACCATATACCCCTATAGTTAAGTAGATATGAAAGCATGTGCCGCCGGAGGTGAGGGCGTGGCTTGCATCTTTGGGGGCGTACCTAACATGTGAAAAGAGCAAGGCCACCCTGCTGCAGAAAAAGGCACCCCTAAATAATTACCAAGCAGTCCCATTTTTTTAAGTAGTTGGGTCAAAACAACTTAATAAATATTGAAGTCAGGGCAGAAATACTTACTTAAGTTGTTTGCAAAAATAATACGCATAAATCCAAGTATGTGCTCTTGTCACTTTTGTCCCTCTATCATCACACTGTGCCCCTTCATTGTCACTTTTGCCCCTTCACAATATCACATGTGCCCTTTCACCATCACCTCTGTGCCCATCACCATCACCACCTCTGTGCCAATCACCATCACCACCTCTGTGCCAATCACCATCACCACCTCTGTGCCCATAACCACCTCTGTGCCCTTCACCATCACCACTTCTGTGCCAATCACCATCACCACCTCTGTGCCTCTTCACCATCACCACCTCTGTGCCCTTCACCATCTCCACTTCTGTGCCAATCACCATCACCACCTCTGTGCCAATCACCATCACCACCTCTGTGCCTCTTCACCATCACCACCTCTGTGCCCATCACCACCTCTGTGCCTCTTCACCATCACCACCTCTGTTAACTGTACATGAATTTACCCTGAATTTTGTTTAAAAGATAACAGAAGATCTTCAGATATCACCAAATCCAATATTTTATTCAAACACAAATATTTTTGCTTATTAGCACTTCATTCACCATAGCGGCAGAAAAAATTATAATTATTCAACACGACAAATAAACTTCCACACCTGTAGGGACAGATGTAAAAAAAACACATGCCCATTGTTGTTAGAGATTAATAGGTTCTTAGGGAGACTCCCAATAGATAACACCTGTATAAGTCTTACATTATAGCTATACAGTTGTACTATATTGTGATACATTTGCACTGCACTGTACAGTAGTTTTATCATATTTGCTACCTGCCCACCTACTTACAATTACTAATGCAATGAAATAACAAGTGAGGGCCTGATTTAGAGTCGGACGCAATTTACACTGAAATCGTAAGTGTAAATTGCATCCCGTAATTTACACAGTATTCGAAGTGACATGGATCTTTAGATCCGTGCGACTTATAATACTGTGCAAATTGCACAATCACACCCATTTATCTGCCTTATGGGCCAGCGTGCAAGTGTACCATGCACAGCGGCCCTCTAAAGCAGATAAATGATTACAAAAATGAATGTAAAAAATAAATAAAAATTGTGCCACTCCCCCCCCCAAACAGCACAAGGGTTGGTTATGCTGTTTAGGAGGGGGTGCACACATTTTTAGTTTTAAATTTAATTATTTATTTACTTTGGTTTTCATCAAGGTCTCTTGCACCAGCTGAAAGCACCCACAAAAGATAGAGACGGTTGCTTTCACCTCAAAACAGCATGTAAAGTAAACACGCTAGACTACCTTCCCCGTTCCACCTCTATAGTCGCAGAGAGGTACAACGGGGGATATCCCTCAGAGTTAGAATGCAAACTGAGAGAGATCTTTGGCCAAAAGTGCTATTTGCACTGATCAGAAGGACTTGTGTCCGACTCTAAATCAGACCGTGAGTGTGCAAGTTCATTAAAGGATCATAGCTGCTTAAGTATCCAGATGCAAAGGTCAAGCACAAATTAACAGATGGTAGCGCTGAATTAGATTAAAATGACCCACAAATCAAATATCCAGAAGTCTCTCTGGATTTTAGGGTATTTAAAGTTTAACTGGCTATGTTACACGCATAAAGACACAGTTTGAATCAAAAGTTCATGTTATAAAATATACACAATCAGTACAAAACTTAACCATTATAGAAAATTATTAAAAAAAACTATTGTATACATACATCTGCATACCAGAACAACTAAAACAATCAACCAGGTATGGCACTAAGATCCATTTTCTATTAAACTATACTAATAAAATATAATGTGAAAAAAGGAATGGGGGCTTGGTACCATGCGCCAAAACACTTAACGTACCCAAAGAACCTAAGTAGTAATCTCCACTGAAAGGCTTAGGGCCCCTCTTCTACTTATTTGTTTATCCTCTTAAAAAGGGAAGATAGGGACAAGGAACTGTGCGTATAAATGGGAAGTGTGTCCTCCTTTTCTTTCAGTCTCGGTGGCGACCAGTGCCTGCCCACCCCCACATTATATTGTTATAAAATGTTATCGTTTCTTGAGTGTTCTGGATAACAATTGTATACTTACCTGTCTGTTTATTGTCAACCTCTGGCTATTTTATATATTTCCTACCCAAATATTTTCAGCTTCTTTGACATATGCCCATTACAGGTACTGCTCTCTGTTTTTGTCTTTTGCCCTGCGAATGTACTAATTGTTGATTCTTATCTGTACATGTTGGCTATTTTTCAAAATAAACAGTTAAAAAAAAAATCACTTTATGTACAATACATGTGGAGTTAGGTTCATCATAATTTACAAATTTGCTAGCTCTATATTTTCTTTCTGTTCCATACCTTCTAAATTTTATACTCAACCCTAATATAATGTACAGTTATCAGGATAAAGTCATTTCTGTAGCTATGGACTGCCTATGGGCTGTACACAAATATTTGTGGAATGCAAAAAGTAAAAAAATGTATAAATATAAAGAAGCCTAGAATGAAGCTAGAGTAAATGAATAAATGCACAACTAAATAAGCTTGAAACGTTTATTAAATATGACAGAGCAGTATAAAAATGAACAATGTATTAAATTTTAAATTTTAAAAAATGCTCCACCAGTGTGTAATGGTTTAAGCAGAGGGAGATTATAATTTTCTTCCTTTCAAAAGTACCCAAGTACAACAATAATTATTCTTAGCAGCACAGTAATACATATGAGTTAATTAATTAGAAACAAATCAAGCAGCAAACAAACACATGTGTCAATTCCATAAAAGAAACACAAACATCAGCGCAGTGTCAAAATGTGTCAGTTATTTGTTTAAAAAAAAAAAAAGAAGAAGGGTCACAATTAGCAGCACAGCACCAAGTATGTCAAAAGTTTGCATTTGGGCATTAACTATAAAGACAAGCAATGAGTACTTATGAGTAGGTGTAACGTAAACAGAACCTTTTAGGAATGACCAATAATGCATTTGCAGACTCAGAAAAAAGCACATAAGAATACAGCACTACATAGGCCAGGCCTGAATCTGTGGCTGTCCAGGTGTTGTGAAACTACAAGTCCCAGCATTCCCTGACACCTATAGTCTGGCTATCGGCTAGCAAAGCATGCTGGGGCTTGTAGTTTCACAGCACCCGGACAGCCATAGGTTGTACAGGCCTCTCATAGGCAATAGCCACTATGTTTCTTCCTATGTAAAATGAACCAGCCACCTGTGAAAAGACCATGCAGCAGATAAGTAACAAAGTCCGGGGCTGCCTGCGCAATGTCAACCCAAGGTTAGTGTAATCAACACATAGCTAAAGGCAGCAAGTACCTCAACTCAACACAAATATTTGTAACTGTACATGTTGAAACATGAGTGTCAAAAGTTAATTTGTAGGTTTACATGAGAAATAAATAAACTGTGGGTTTGAAAAGATTCTAGCTGTTATTTTGTAGAATGTACTAAATAAATGATAGCTAGAATCTGATTGGTTGCTATAGGCAACATCTTTCTTTTATAAACCTGATAGTTTAGTAAATTTACCCCCTATGCTCTGTTGGAAACTAAGCCTTAATAACATACAATAACCAGCAATACAAGCACTAGCGTGAACATTTTCTCTTAAAAGACGTCAATAAAGCTATAGAAATGCCGGATTTATGTTTAATCTCCTGGGATTGTAGGCATTCAAACTTCATGCCACACAGCTGTAACTTATTTCAGTACCAGGACTGAGTCAAATGAAAACCAAGAAACAGACATTGAGATCATCTGTGCCCAAACCCTTTGTATAGGAACATCATGCTACAACTATCTACTTAATTTGCCAGATCCCAGCTGTGGTAGACACACTCATATATCTATGGTGAATGGAGCAGATTGTGATGAACCTTAATATATCCATGAGATATATCGCTGCACTGACCTGTGTGGCAAAACAGAATGAAACCTGCAAGCAGATGCTACATTTGGTCCTTAAATCACAGAAGCAATGGAAAAAAAGAGAAGTGTCACTTCACAGCGTACCATGACCTTGCTGTAACATAGACGGATATTTATAATAGTTTAGTCAATTATAGCATTTATTTTAAAGGAAGGTTACTATAGAAACAACATAGAGGTTGTCTATTCAGGCAATTAAATAACCTAAAATATTACAAATGCCTGCTGACAGCTTCTGAAACTTATAACAATATTTTTCTGCTATGCCTTACATGCATAGTTTGCATATATTCTTTGGCTGAAACCTTGATTTATTTAATATAAATGAATCATTATGCAAAAAACATCATAAAACCAAAAATAAAGCACAATCCTCCACGGGTACTTTGAAATACTAAGGTGTTTTAATACAATGCTTTAAAATTTGAGACACATTGCTGGCTATCCCATGAGGACACTACCTCTCTTTCGGGGGCTTGTCCTTCTTCCACACACCCAGACCTGCTCGGCTTTTTGCCACCTTCAACTCCCTCCTTTCCCCTCCCCCTCTCCCACTCCCCCTCACGCTCTCTGCTGTCGACTTTGCTACCCACTTCACCTCCAAGATTGAGTCTATTCGTCATGACATCTCCCAGCAGTCCCTTCTTACCCCCCCCCCCCCCTCTCCACCCTCCCTGCCCACTCTGTCCTCCTTCCCACCCTCCTTTGCGGCTGCTATCTCCATTCTCCCCTCTGCTCTTGCTAGCTCACCCTCCTTCTCTTCCTTCACTCCGGTATCTGCAGATGAAGTCCATACCCTTCTCTCTTCTTCACCCCCCTCCACTTGCCCACAGGACCCAATCCCCTCCCATCTCTTCCGCACCCTCTGTCTTAAAGGCTGCTCCCACCTTGCCCACCTCCTCAACCTATCCCTCTCCTCTGGAATCTTCCCCTCCTATTTTAAACATGCTCTTGTCTCCACCATACTCAAGAAACCGTCCCTTGATTCCGCCTCTCTCTCTAATTACCACCCTATTTCGCTTCTTCCTTTTGCCTCCAAACTCCTTGAATGGGTTGTCTACAACCGTCTCACCTCCTTTCTCTCTTCTCACTCACTGCTTGACCAGCTCCAATCCGGTTTTCGCCCCCTCCACTCCACTGAAACTGCTAAGGTCACTAATGACCTTTTCCTAGCTAAATCCAAAAGACACTACTCCCTTCTTATCCTTCTTGACCTCTCTGCTGCCTTCGAAACTGTTGACCACGCACTCCTTTTGCAAACTCTCAAATCTATAGGCCTCTATAACAATGTCCTCTCCTGGTTTTCCTCTGACCTCACCAACCGCTCCTTCTCTGTCTCTACATCTGACTCTACATACCCCCCTCTTTCCTTACCTGTTGGCATTCCTCAAGGTTCCGTTCTTGGCTCACTACTTTTCTCCCTTTACACCTCCTCTCTTGGTGTCCTCATCCACTTCTTTGGCCTCCAGTACCACCTCTATGCTGATGATACCCAAGTTTATCTTTCATCCCCTGACCTCTCCCCTTCCCTTCTGTCTCGTGTCTCCTGCTGTCTCTCGGCCTACACATCTTGGATGTCCCAACGTTTCCTTAAATTCAATATTTCCAAGACTGAACTTATCATCTTTCCCCCTTCTAGGAGTCTCCCCCCTCCCGGACCTCTCTATTTCTGTCAATAACACTACTCTCGTTTCTGTCCCTCAAGTCCGATACCTTGGGATCATCCTTGATTCCTCCCTCTCCTTCAAGCCTCACATTTTGTCCCTCTCAAAATCCTGCTACTTCCACCTTCGGAATATATCCAAGATACTCTCCTTTCTCACCACGGAAGCTACGAAAACCCTTGTTTACTCGCTTGTAATCTCTCACCTTGACTACTGTAACCTCCTTCTCTCTGGCCTACCTGACTCTCACCTTGATCCTCTTAAGTCTATCCTCAATGCTGCTGCCCGCATCATTCTTCTCTCCTGCCACTCTATCTCTGCTGTCTCCCTCCAACAGTCACTACATTGGCTCCCCATGGCCTACAGAATTAAATTTAAACTTCTCACCCTCACCTTTAAAGCTCTTAAACAATCCTCCCCTCCCTACATTTCCAATCTCTACCTACACTCCTAGCCACCCCCTCCGCTCTGCCTGTGACCTCCGCCTCACTACTTCACTGATCACCTCTTCTCACTCCTGTCTCCAGGACTTTGCCCGGGCTGCTCCCCAGCTGTGGAACGATCTTCCACGTTCCATCAGGTTAGCATCTACTCTCAAAGGCTTCAAGCGTGCCCTTAAGACTCATTTGTTTATTCAAGTTTATCAGTCCTCCTCCTAACTCCCTTGTCCCGGCTCACTCCCCCAGTAAGTACCACCCTATTTGTGTCTGCCCCTTTCCTTTAGGATGTAAGCTCTCAGGAGCAGGGCCCTCTTTCCTTGTGTTATCCTTCTACTATTCCATCACCCTCTGTACCTCTTGTCCTGCTTCCCTAGTCCTGTTTTCTTAAGCTTTGGCCTACTTCTCACTGATGTTAACCATCACATTGTCCCAGATATAATTTGATTTGCATTACCATGTTATCTGTGTGTATGTGTTTTTGTTTTTGTCTTTTTGCGTTTTTTTGTTCTACATTTTTTGTTCTCACTGTTTTCTGCATATGTCATGTACGGCGCTGTGGACCATTTGTGGCGCCTTACAAATTAAAGATAATAATAATAATACATCGCTTTTATTGTCTTTGTTTATCTTTATTAGCTTTTATTTATAAAGCTCCAACATATTCCATAGCAATATACAATCAGTGAATCTTAATAATGCACATTAGCCACAATGGAACACAAAATCTAATTTCCCTGTTGTAGCTACAAAATCAAACATCTGTGTAAAGAAATTGAAGCACCCATGTGAACACAAGGAGAACATCAAAACTCCACACACAGGAGGGAATTCAATTCCCCCCAGAATAGCACCGCAATAAATGTACTACCGATAATACAGTAATTTTAACCCTGCTTTCTTCTTGCAGCTCAGGGAGCTGCTAGCAAAAAAGCCAGTGTTGTAATTACCGTATTAATGGTAGTTACACATATTATTACCGTAATATCTGTAATAGTGCGCAGACTGCATTACTTTCGTCAGTAACGCGGTCAATTGAATTCCCCCCATTGCACGCTCTTCAGAATTGAACCCAGAGCTGCGTGACAGCAGTCGTAACCAATGTATGTGAAACAGAAGCAGGAAGAATGGGGGTAGAACAATGTGTCACGGAGGATATAAAGATAAATACATTTATTTATTTTTACTAAAAGCGGAAAGGTTCCTTTAAAAAACAGCCCGTTTCAAATAAATTCCTACGACGTCTAGTACATTCTAGCTTCACTTAAGAGAACCCAGCAACAGAACTTCCCTGCACTAAAAAGGATTTATTTATGTTTTATGTCTGTGCAAAAGAAATAAATAATTTAATATCCCATAATAAAGTGCCCATTATTTCACATTTTTTGACAAGCAATTCAATATATTACTAACTGTATATTAGTATTGGCAAAGAGCAATGTACACACCATTAGTACAATACAATAATAAAATGATTATAATAACAGTATCAGTGTGATCATTTAGTAACCAATAATTCACTACATGGAGCATTATGGTAGAGAAACAGAATGAACAGAAGCAATGAAAAGTGATGGAAACTGGTAATCACCCCCAACGTGCCTAGGAATAAATTCTTTGGAGCAAGTGCAGCTAGAGCAGAGGGAATATGATAAAGTATTTCAGTCAGCCCAGTCTGCCTCATTTCCCTTTCACTCTATCTCTTGAATGTTATTGTTATAACAACGCTCCTAGCACTTATGTTCCACAAGCCCTGGAAATAAAAGTAATAATCTGAAAAATCATATCAGTACACTCATGCACTCACTGTGCCATGTCTTCTCTCCAGCTCCAGGTACACTTCTGCAAATCAGATTAAATTCCTACACCCTCAATGTTCACTGACAGCATAGTGGTTAGCACTTCTGCCTCACAGCACTGGGGTTATGAGTTCAATTCCTGACCATGACCTCATCTGTGAGGAGTTTGTATGTTCTCCCTGTGTTTCTGTGGGTTTCCTCCAGGTGCTCCGGTTTCCTCCCACACTCCATAAACATACTGGTAGGTTAATTGACTGCTATTAAATTGTCCTTAGTCTCTCTCGCTGTGTGTTATGGGATTATGGGGCATATTTAACAAGCACCGCAGAAAATGAAAAATAGTTTTCAATCCTTATCGCAATGAGAAGGATTTAACTATTTCTCATATTTATTAAAAAATCTCCACAAGAACAGCTGTTGCGAAAACACTGTGAAGTGTGACACTTATCTTTACACTGGCTCTTCATTTGCGGTCCTGATTGCGATCTGGTTTCCTGCTTTGAATGCATGTGCGCATGCGCCGAACGAAAAATTGGGCATGCGCACAGAGAACCCTACTGTGCAATGTGAAGAGCGAACAGTTGTCATGTGACAGGGAGGGATCACATGATCGCTCCGCACATGCGCTGTCCAGCTCTGCTCTAGAGCTGGACAGAAATGAAAAGTGAAGAGAAGACCAATTACGAAGAAGTACGCCAGCTGCTGGCGTACATTAACATAACAAGTTTCCGAAAATTAATAATGTTCGGAACTTGTTAGATTGCGTTAGGGAGCAGTCCCCATACTATTTTATGGACACTGCTCAGAAAACGAAATAGAATACAAAGCAGCAGATATCCACGATATCTGCTGCAATGCAACAATCATAAATTTGAAGGATCCTTCAAATTGCGGCTGAATCACGGTAAATGTCCTTTGGGGAGATTAAACTGGTTGATAAATAGTCCCCTTAGATTGTACGCTCCAATGTGGCACTGACTGATGTGAATATAAATAAATAGATGATGAATTCCCAGAAGGTTCAGCATTACATCCAATGCTATCTGAAGTGTATAACTGCAAGTTAGTTGACTGTTGCATGGCAAACATGCACCTGAACGCATTGCAGACTGCGTAGTTCTCATATGTCCAGTTTAAAAAGCTGAGCTGGCAAATAGGACTACTTAACTGGCCATATATAGCAAACAGGATAAAGCAGTCATCTAAACTGACTTCAATGCAACCACCAGGATGTGTATTCCATATATGGCTGGTAATAAACGGCTGATCTGGCGGTCTAGGCTAGAACATCTGTATGCATTGTGTGCAGAAAATTCTATGAATATCAATTATTCATACATGTTAAGTTGTACAGTAAGAAAACATGTTGAAAACTGCATTCAAGAACACAAAGAGATAATACTTGTAAATTTGACAATGCCAAAAAACAGGGTCATTCTTAGGGGTCTATTTACCATAGGGAGATAAGTGATCGAACAGCAAAAGCCTGATTCATTAAGGAAAGTAAGGAAAAAAATTTAGCAAATTTCTCCTGGTCAAAAACCATGTTACAATGCAAGGGGTGCAAATTCGTTTTTTACTTTGCACATAAGTTAAATACTGGCTGTTTTTTCCTGTAGAACACAAATACTTATTAGCTTATTTGTACACTGAAATTTAAGGTTGATCTACCACATGCCATAACCCAAATATAAATCTACCATCACATTTTAAATTTACATCCCCCTCCAATGCAAAATCGTTTTTCCAAGGTGCAAAGTTACTCATTTTTTTCCTTTCCTTTCCTTAATGAATCAGGCCCTCTGTGTTCGCAGGACTTAGGGCTTCCTCCTATTTGCCAAAGCCCTCAGCCACCAGTGAAGTATAGCTGATTATCACTGGCCTCCTGCAATGCTCCCCCATGTTTCCCCAATGCATATTAGCCAAGTACTCTGATGGCAAACGCCATTTCAAAATGGTATTAGCAAGGGGTGCCCCATGAAAGAATGCTTTACTATTAAAATAAAACATTTTTTCAGCTTTGTTTTTTCAAATAAAATTATTTTTTATCTAATTTTATTTTTACATATTTTCAGATTTTTTTAAAAATGGAAGTTCGGCTTACTCATGTGCTAAAGCACTCTCCTTTCTCCTAACAAGTGGTAAGCAGCAACGCTCAACTGTCCCCAGTGACAGTGTTTTTGTTAAATTGTCCAATAAAAATTGCCCAATAAGCAGCGATAAAAAATCTTGCAATCAGAGTGGTGTTGGTATATAGACCCCTAAGTATGTAAACTAAGTGACCAGTCAATGAAAGAATTAAAAGCTTAATATAATGAGAACTACATAACATTGAGAATCTGCTGTTCCTTGTAACACTGCAGAATGTCATTTGTACTAATGTAATTTCTAGATTGCTCAGCTAAGAAGCAAGACGGTATTGACAAGGACAGCATTTTCCAGGGACAGATCTTTTAAACCCGGGTCTGCTGCTCACTCTTCCTCTTCCCCCAAAGCTAAGTCACACTACTGAATGACAATGATTGATAATCCAAGACCTGCAGAACCTTTACTCAATGTGGAGTCTGTGTGGTGGACAAAGAGCATTCACATTCATTACTTGTCTCCATTTCTAACACATTTGTAGTCAGAGAGAGGTTCCCACAGCAATTCTGCATTCTCATAGTTGTCAACATTG
This sequence comes from Mixophyes fleayi, assembly GCF_038048845.1. Lineage (NCBI taxonomy): Eukaryota > Metazoa > Chordata > Amphibia > Anura > Limnodynastidae > Mixophyes > Mixophyes fleayi. The sequence continues at coordinate 145,442,316 of NC_134405.1, read as the reverse complement.
GGAGAAAAAATTTCCTAGGGATACCTCTCTGGTGTGAAGTCAAAGCAATGAGCAGACATGGTAAATTATGGGGATGTGATTATGCAAATAAGGGTATAAAACAAATGGACTATACAAAGTTGTCTGACCGGACAGCTGTGTGAAGAAGTAACGCTGCAAATCTGCACCTTATAACAAGAGTCTTAGTAGCAACGAGTCTCATGGCAGTACCCAGGGAGGGCTGCAACTCATACTCTGTAGTCAGAGACAATAGAAGAACAATGTGATATGCCCCTGGCAATGCCCACACAGCAAGGTCTGAGTTTGTGTCAATGCCCCAAAATGTATGTTAATGCTAATGCCCAGCAAGGTAAAATATGCCAGTGATACTGCCCATGGTCATGCCCAGTAAGGTCCAGAAGTAATAGAAATTCCCAGTAAAATGCAAAGCAGCTTTAAAACCCAGTAGGATCAGTAAGATTCAACCTAATATGAATAATATCCAGTAAGATTTCCATCAATTGTAGTTTTTCCCCAAAAGATACCCATCAGGGAAAACAATGCTTGTTATACCGCTTTCATACTGCCGCCCCGGCAATATCCCAGGTTTTTCAAGCCAGGTTTTTGCCGGGGCTCGGAGCGTCCCAGCTCAGAAACACCATTCATACTGCACCTCGGACCCGGGAATTTCCCGGGTTGACCCCATTCATACTGCACAAGTCTGTGCCCTGGCAATTTGTGGGAGTCATCACCAGAGCAGTTTTCATTAGAGGAAAAACGGTGATGTCATTGAAAGGTGACTGGTTTTTTGACGCATAAAGATGATGCAAAAGTGGGTGGTGACTGTTTCCTCCAGAGACAGGCAGACAGCCAATAAGCTTGTTTTCTGTGCAACCTGGGTTGAAAAACCCGGGTTGCACCATTCATAGTGCAGGCAACCCGGGTCCGACCCGGGAATTACCCCTCGATAAATCCCGGGTTGAAGACCCGGGTTTTTAGACCCGGGATTTTTGACTTGTACCATTCATACTGCACCAAGACCCGGGTCGTTTGAGCTCGCCCCGGCAAAAACCCGGGATTTTGGTGCAGTATGAATGGGGTATTAGTAGCAATGTCCAGTAAATTGCCCATTAGGTCTAGCAATGCACAGTAAGATTACCATTAGTTAAAGTAAGGTCTGGTAGGTTGCTCACTAGTAGCAGTAATGCACAGTAAGATTACCATTAGTTAAAGTAAGGTCTTGCTCACTAGTAGCAGTAATGCACAAGTAATGTCTAGTTGACTGCTCATCAGTAACATTAGTGACCAGCAAGGCAATCATTAGTAGCCACTAATGGTCAGTAAGATGCTCTGCAGTAAAACTAATGCCCAGTTAGATCCATGTTGGCAGCAGTAATAACCTATAAGATGCCTATTAATTGCCAATGATGACCAATAAAATGTTTATTAAATGCCAGTAAAGTTAGTAGGTCCAGTACTAATAGTGGTATTGGCCAGAAATAGGCAGATACAGCACCTGCCAACTACCAATGTCTTTGCCTCTTCATCCACTCTTCTGTACCGGACATCTGATTACAGCACTGTCCTGATGGAGTTTACTGTCACACTTGAAGAGATTGAAAACATTCTCTGCTGGTTTCTAATTGGTCATTGCCTGTAGAATGCAAAAGGTGCAACTAACATTAGATTTACATGCACCAGAGTTTCAACTAGAGTCCTCTCCCCTGCTTCACAAAAATAATCCTGTTGAGTTGCAGGTCTGTCACAGAAATCCTGGAATTGTCCTGTGAGATTGGGGACATTTGGCAGGTATGCTTTTTACACATATCGGACCTCATTTAGAGTCAGATGCAAAGTCCGTTTTACGCGCATCTAAAAAAAACCACTATCACGCAGGTGCAGAAAGCACCAAATCCGCCTGCATCTTGGACGCAATTAACACTTGCGACAGCTTGCAACTCACTACGAGAGAATGTGAGAAACGCGGAATTGTGAAGGCATGACCATGTAAATACATCCTAGTCGCAGTGAGGCGCAGGCGCAACACACGTCAAAACAAGGCTATAGCTGTGCGACAGGAATTAGGTGGCGCAAGCGGTTAGCTGGCTGCAGGAACTGCCTCCAGCTTGATAGGGTATTAAGAGTGGGACGCAACTGGGGTTGCTTGCCACTCGTAATACCCTACCAAGCTGCGGCACACTCCCACTCCTACACTTCTTACACAGACTTTGCAGCCGACTCTAAATGAGGTCCATCATGTTTTTATTCAAGAGCTATCTTACACCTAGGAGTCTAGGAATTGTGGGGGATCTAGTTATTAGTTGTGTCTCATCTCCCTGATGCACCAGTTGAAATGCAATGGCCGCAACAGTGTACAATAACAGCCTGGGCAACATGATTACATTATGAGGCTACTCGTTTGTGCATTTCAATGAAATCTAACATTTTCCCTTTAAATAGTTCAACAATCACTCCTAATAGTCTATTAAAGCAAAATCATAAATGTAGATGCAGCTAACATGTATGGAATATGTCTAGAAATATGGAAGCAATTGTACAATAATGTTTCTAGTCTATATATAAGCACGTTCATTGCTACATTGATGAGTAAAGAAAGGCTGATGTGCTGTAATATCTAACTCTATAAGACTTGTTTTGTGATATCACCAGTTAAAGCCAGAGAACAGCAAGGATAGAAAAAATGATACTTGTGCACACGTATGTGCCTCTGGCCAGCAGCATTTTCTGTTATTATAGTAATTGCAAGAAGATCAACTGCAGCCTTTTGCTCAGCCAATATTTTAGCTGCACACCTGAGGGACGTCAGGTGTTTCTCTAGGGGAAAAGCTGATTGAGAGCTATCACTGTGGAAACAAACTGAATGCTGCTTAACCTTCACTCTTCCACACTGCAATTCTGACAACCAGCTTGCATGCAATTTTCCTACAGAGTAATACACAGACTCATGCATTTAACCCAAGAGCATCTTGTTAGCAAGGGGTTGGACTAGAGGTTCTCTGTCTGGAGACATAAATCTGATAATGCCTGCAACAGATAAGGAGCCTGATTTTGAGTTAGGAGCAAAGCAATGAAAAGGAGTAACTTTGCACCTGGGCAAAACCATGTTGCATTAGAGGGGGAGGTAGATTTAAAATGTAGGGACAGATTTATAGTTAGGATAGGGCATGTCCTAGATCAACTTAAATTTCAGTGTAAAAATAAAGCTATGAAGTATTTGTGTGCTACATGAAAAAACAGTCAGTAATTTCCTAGCATGTAAAAAAATAAGTACATTTGTACCCCTTGAATTGTAACATGGTTTATCCAGGTGCAAAGTTGCTCATTTTCTTTGCTTTGCTCTTAACTCATTATCAGGCTCAATGTGAGTACGAATGTTGCAGACACAAGTGTTTCCCTCCAAACCATGGCACTCTTAGTAACAGGAATAGCACTAGTGTAATATACATTCATAGCTTTCACATAAAAAAATATGTATAAGTAATCTCTAAAAGAAATATTATATTTTATCACATACCCGCTCAAAATCAATAAAATATTTAATATCCAAATTTGAGCCCTTCCCCTGCATCTTGATCACATCCTTCCTAAAACTTTGTTCCACAGACAGCTTCTTTCCTCATAAATGAATGATGAACTCCATTAATTGGATTCATTTAAATGCTGATCTCTGGATAAACCATCAATTTAATACAGTGCCGCCATGGCGTCTTACAACACAAGAAAGGAGCATGCCTGCAGCTTGTCAAATTAACATGCAATTAATTAACAAATAGATATGACAGTAAACTGCTGCTGCTCCTGAGGGTGCCCATAGGGGACCTGGCAGGCAGGAAGCTGGAGAGTTAAATTGTCTATTGTATTCTTTACTGTCTGCTATGTCTTGTACAATGTTTCATCTGTCCAACTTTATACAGTATGATAGTTCAGAAGCCACTTCTTCATTGAGGGAAATGATAGGAAAATAAATGAATACACTCTGCTCTAGACCAAAGCAATGACATTCTCAGTGAAGGTATCTTAGATTTATTTCTGGAACACCACATATCAGCCACTCCGAGACAGACACTTTGTAACAGTAATGCATGGAATCACATGTTACAGAGTTTAAATGAACAAAAAATCCTTTTTATAGAAATTTTTTTTTTGCTATATTCTGTCAGATTATAAAAATGGTATATAATGTGGTTTATGATGGGTGATTGTATGATCCTCCCTTAGACAATCACTATTTTGCATTGTTAACTAATATGCTAACGTCACAGGGGGCTACAAAATGAAAAACAAGCAACAACAAAACACATTTCCAGAGGTAAAGAGTAAATCCTGTGTTCTTCAATGAAGTAACTTTAATTACAAAAAGCCATAATAATAATGGTAACTGGGGCATGTATCATTTCACGTATTTCGCAGCTAACTATAACAGTTAATGTTACCAGATCTTCTATGACTAGTTTATAAAGCATTTACAATGTACTGAGTGCTGCACACAAAATTGTTCAGCATATTATCCCTGTCAGATAATTCTGAAATCTAATTTTAGAGCCTGGATTATAACAGAATGATATCACATGGGGATCAGTCCAGTTAGTCTTTTGCTATCACTGTTTTACAGTCAGTCTATGTAAGTCTGAGCCAACTTGCTACATACTCCTTTGGTGTACAGCTCAGTGACCGACAAAATAATTATATTAGTTAATAGAAAACTTTAGGGATTGGAAGTGGTGAAATTCAATATTGTTAGGTTACTGATATATTTCTACTGTTCTTTGATTTTATTTTGTAACACATGGAAATTGTATTTGTTTATGAAAACATAGCAAATATGTGATGAGTTGCACTAAAGCCTGATGTCAGTGACTTTGCTTTGCGAAATGTTATGCAATAGAGTAAATTAATGGCAGTATTATGGCACAATGCAGTGGTAACAACCATGAATGCAAGGCATCAAATTCAGTACCACCTCCCACTCTGTCATTATACAAAATACTACAGACTTTAATGTCAGATGTACACCTGGGAAGTCGGTCCAGTAACTAATTTTGCCAAACCCTTATGAGAAACACATAGTAAACTGTAGGATGGGGGTGAGGGTCAGCTGTGATTTTAATCAAACAGCTGATTCCACGACCGACATTTATTTATTAATAGTTATTTTTTATAGCGCCTACATAGTATGCAGCTCTTTACAGAGAATACTTATTCACTCACGTCAGTCTCTGCATCAATGGAGCTTACAATCTACAGTATATTCCCTATCACACAGACACACACACTAGGGTTAACTTCATCAGAAGCCAATTAACCAACATGTAAGTATTTGGAATGTGGGAGGAAACCGTAACTCCTGGAGGAAACTCATGCAAATGCAGGGAGAACATACAAACTACACACAGATGGATGGAAACAAACCTATAACCCCAGCTCTGTGAAGCACTGTGTTATTGTGCTGTCCCAAAGAGTTACTAAGACATAAGAGGTACCTACCATGTCTGTGTATTAAACTAACTCAACACCCAACTCATCCAAATGAAACCACTGTGTGTTGGTACAGGATACAACTCTGCATGTTCCTGTAAGAGGTGATTATATTGCTGCAACAGACCTCTAGTGAAAAAAACCATGGTTCCACAGTGCGGCATTATGAAGGTTAAGGTCAATTTTGCAAGAGAAAGAAGAAGGAGAAGTATAATCTGATGGGCCTGACAGTGATGGAATTAAAGCAGATGACAAACACTATTATGATGCTTTTACAGCTATAAGATGAATGTGTGGTGAGATGATAACAGTGAGGGAAATGCGCTGGCAGGACCAGCATAGGATGCATTTAGGAAGTAATCAAAGAAATAGAGGTAGGGCTGGGGGCGGATTGAGGAGATGAATCTATCTAGCAGATAAATGGATTGAGATATTGGTTCTCTGAACAATCAAAGAGCTCCTGGGCACAAACATGAAGAAATAAAATAAGTACTGATAAAAACATTCTCTTTTTAAAGGGTTTGCTCACCTTCCATCAACTTTTAATGTATTAGATTATACATTCTTTTTAAAGAGAAACAATCACCATGTCATTTTATTGCTTGCCTTCTGATTTCTGTAGTTAGTAAATATATATATATATATATATATATATATATATATATATATATATATATTTATTTATACTACATGGTTCCCTTATGAGCCTGTTTGCCCAGGAGAGAGCATAAAATCCAGCCTTTATGCGCCAATTTCTTTTCCCGTTCTGGCTTCCTCCAGACCACACAGCAGGAGAACATTAAGGAATGCTCAACATGCTACCAGAACTCTTAACCATTCACTCATCATCTCCCGTCTTGACTATTGCAACCTCCTGCTATCTGGCTTTCCTGACACCCATATATCCACACTTTATTCCATCCTAAATGATGCTGCAAGACTGATCTTCCACTCTAACTGCTCCACATCTGCTGCACCACTTTGCAAATCCCTACACTGGCTCCGTGTCCTCCAGAATCAAATTACAAATTACTCACCCTTACCTACAAAGCCCTCAACAACATTACCCCTGCATACATCTCTAATCTTATGTCAAAATACTCTCCCTTTCACCCTATTAGATCTACCTCTGACCTTCGCCTTGTCTTCTCTCTGGTAACCACCTCTCACTCCCGCCTACAAGACTTCTCCCGTGCTGCTCCCCACTTATGGAATTCCCTACCATGCTCAATCAAACTTTCCCACAGCCTTTAAATCTTTAGATGCTCTTTGAAAACCAATCTCTTTTTTAGAGGTGACCTTATCCTCGATAACACTATTCACACTAATGCACCCTCACAACTATCACAATCTCCACTCTGAAGCACATCTACTTCTCTTGTTTCAGCTGTGCCCTCTTCCACTTAGAATGTAAACTCTCTAACGAGCAGGGTCATTCATACCCTTTGTTTTCATGTCTGCATTTATTTTGTCTACCTTGTATGTCCCTGTTTTATGTATGTACTCTTTTTCCTACTGTATGGCTCTGCGGAGAACTGTGGTGCCTTACAAATCTAAAATAATAATAATATAATAAGGATTAGCGTTAGCCAGCATTGGAGAAAACTCTCTATGCTGGCAGCCGACCCACCAACTGAGTGCACTACGCGAGTTACCTGGACAACTGCTTCTATGCCTGATAGTTGTCGTGTTGTGCATCTGGTGAAAGCATAGTGACACAGGGGGGACTGTGCTTCTTATGGGTGTAGTACTATGCAGCAAAACAATAGAATGGCACCATGTTTTAACCATGCATGCTGCATTGTTTAACAGCACTAACAGCTGCTGAACTGTAGTTTATTTCTCTAAGTTGCCCTGTCCTGAGTTAGACAACTATGGAACAGATCACAGCTATCATGGCTATTGATAGTCCAAATGATATTACTTTACATAGTACTGTAAGATGTAAGAGGGAGTTCCCATCCATAGACGCATAGCTCAGGGGCACAACTTTTCCCCGCAAGGGGAAACCAGTGCTGTAAAAACATAAAGAGGGACGTGAGGAGCGTTATTTAAGAGTTATCATAACATCGCCACATATGCTCTGTAGTTTATTCAACTGAACAAATTTATTTATAGAAAGACAGATGTGATCAATAATTTTATTCCCAGAGAAACAGATGTTAGCAGGGTGGCAAAAGTTAAACACAACACAGATAGAACATACTATGTACTATAGTGATCTGGGAAGTGAACTGAAAACATATAACTAAACAGGTATGCTGTAGGCTGAGTTCAGTACCAGATCTAGCCTAAGATCTGCATCACTGGCCCTGCTTATACTATGATCCCTCTGTCCTTTTATAGAGCTATGGATATGACCCTATGTGGCACCTATTTAAGGAGGTCCTTGGTGTAAATAAATGCTATTATTATTGTTTTTTCCCCCTTTTATATATTTATTGAATAGACTTTCTGAAAAACAGCCTGGAAAATGCTACACTGAGTCATAAACACTACTGTCTACCACCTCAGCAACTGCAAATACTGCAGCAACAGTTCAGCATCCTTTATACAATGGTGCTAAGTGAATGTGACCTTTCTGTCTCTTATTTGTCTCAAAGTCTTTATCACATTCACGACCACCCTCTCGGTTACTTCTCCACTGTCAGCAGGAGTTCTGTATCTAGCTTTCATACAATAACTTTTTCATTTTCCTCCTCTGCCCAGGTCTTTTTCCCCCACATTAATGCAATCTCTGAATTTGTCTTTCTACTCTGTGTGCGTAGATTCACAATACCAAAGCTGATAGGATTACAGCACTGCAGGCGATGGGTAGCGTGTCTTTTCATAATTTACTCAAATGAGTTCAGCATGGGTGTGCTTCTATTGTGGAGCAACTTTTCTGTTCCGGAATTCAAGTTAGAACAGAGCTTATTTTTAAGCATGTTGAAGAGTCCTCTACACTTACAGTATGTGCACCAAGTTAAATGTTTTCAAAGAAAAATTTAATAAAATGGATATATTTATTATCTTTGTTTTGATGTGTTCAGAAATTCTTTTTGACTTTTATAATCAAAAATGACAAAACCTGTACCAATAGGCACTATGGGGTATAATTACTAAACTGCGGGCTTGAAAGAGTGGAGATGTTGCCTACAGCAACCAATCAGATTTTAGCTGTTATTTTGTAGAATGCACTAAATAAATGAAAGCTAGAATCTGATTGGTTGCTATAGGCAACATCTCCACTTTCTCAAACCCGCAGTTTACTAAACATACTCCTATGTGTTTGACTACACTTTATGAACAATGATTGCACAAAGCACAGCATTAGTGTTAAACATCAGTACCACTTACTTCAAGAGGCTATCATTTCCACGCTGAAGTATTTCCATTTACATAGATTATTTTTTTTGCTCTAAGGAAAACAGCATATTACTGTCCACTGTCATAAGCTCCATAGTTGATTGTAGAACTCATGTAAATAAGTATAAGATACCCATTTATAATGGTCACGTGTGCATAGATGGCCTCTTACATGAATATTTGAAATAATTACTCTAAGTTTGTTTTTTACTTCAATTTTACATCATGCAAAGGCAAACATTACATGTAATTTGGATAAAAAACAACAATCTGTTTCCATATATTTTGCACTTTTTGAAGTCTGTGTTTTAAATATACTGTAGCTAAAATGGCTTAATACTGATTAATTTAATAAAAGTAATTGAGACTTGTTGTTGCTCATCATGTTGTACATTAGAAGGTAAATTACCTCTTGGCATCACATGACACGCGATGTCATGTGATGCGACCGCCTGTGCGCTGACGCGGCCGCATCGCATGTCCGTGGATGCAATATTGAGGTAATATTGCATCCACAGGGGGGGTTGGGCGGTCGTCCCGAATTGCGGTCACTCTGAGCAGCCAGGGGGACCGATGCCCCCCTGCCCCCCGGCCCAGCCCGCCCCTGGTCTCTTGGAACTCATATGGTAACTTTGTTGCATAGTTTATTTTCAAAGGCAATCCCTGATTTTGAATGTTGTCTGAATCTGTACCTATTCTCTATGGGGGCAAGTAGAGATTTATTTGCAGGCTGCATACGTCAAAATGTATTAATATAGCGAGAATTATGGAATTGTTTGCACACATTTTTCTAATACCACCCAATGAAGTAAATAAAAACATACACTCTAACAAAAAGATAAGAAAACTACTCAGTACAACTGGCACAAAACTGTAAAAATGGTTTGGTCAGTAACACAGTTAGGTACACACTACAGAATTTTCCAACCAATCTGTTATCTAAAACGATTTTACTAACGACTGAAAAAAAATAAGTCCCTATCAGCATGCCAATTCATGTGTACACACTGCAGATGTCTTAAACGATTTACCCTTAGATCCGTACTCTTCATCTGTCATAACCATCGACTGAAACGATCATGACTCAGTAAACTCTACGCAGATCATCAGCGTGCGTGCATACACACAACAGGATCGGAAGGTGGTTGGTATGAGACTTTTAAACAGTACGACCAATCACATTGAGTGACAATCGGTAATTTGGAATGACTCTCGCTCATCGTGCGATAATTATACACACTAATTCGATATCGGGCCAAACAGTAGTTTAACGGGTGTTTGACCCGATAATTGGCTGAAAAACATGTAGTGTGTACCTAGCCTTAGTGATTTTGCCAATACAGATCAGAAGATCTCAACAACAGAAACCACAATGGCACACAAACTTTCTTTAAAGGGGTTTATCAATTTGAGATTATGCGATTAAATTAGCTTGTTCACACTCTGCTGAAAGTTTAACTAAATACATCAATTTCTCTTTGTATCATCATTCTGAGAGTTTAGTGATGTATTTATCCCATCATGCAGACTTATATTTATATATTGGTGCCCTGATATACAAAGGAAAGCTGCTTTTCAGATACAATTATTTCCACTGCGGAATAGCCCTGATTTATATTCCAGAGCAATTACAATAAATAATTTTTTGAATGATATCAATACATGGCTAAAATGCACAGAGGGAAGCTGATAAGAAAAATCAATGTATTTAGTAAATGTTGCAGAAGGGTTTATGCAAGTTAATAAATTAAAGTCATCAGAAGGTGCATAACCGCTGTATATGTGGAACTATCTATGTCTCCTTTTGTAAAACATTGTACTTCATGAAAGTCTCAGATCATTGTATTTTTTTTACATTAAAATATCTGATTTTTTTAAATGACTAGAGGGAGGTTCTCGGATATATCTACTTAGCAACAATGTGATGATGATAGTATGGTAACATGACCAGGGATGGGGGACATCTGCTCTCCCAGGCCGGTCCCACAGTGGGCTACGTTGCTAATAGGCTACTGAGTCATGTCTTGCCCCCAGGCTAAAATTTGCCAGCCCTGCCCTGAACATGACTATACATTTATGGGTTTTCTTCTATAAACCCTTTGTTCAAAGCTTAAATTATAGTTTCTTGCATGTGTCTATTATAGCTTTACACCAAAGGGTACTTCTAACCTCACATCTTGCTTATGATTACCAAGCATCTCCATCTGCCAAGTGAATCCCCAGTCTGGCTATAACTGTTTAAAGACCTTAAAAGGTATGAATGGCCTTCAAATACCAATTACTATATTGTTCTGCAAGAGAACCAAAGGTGCTTTGCCAAAGGAGTAAGTGGCAGAATAGATTCCACACTATAGTTTTGCCGGTATAGCTTTGATGAACAGAGATGCCTCCTAGTTTATGTGATAATAAACATTGATAAACACTTAGATTTAAAATTTGCTGAAATGTAGAAATAAATGTGGTTATTTATTTTATACGGTGGTTACTTTTGCAGAGTAAAAATCAGTGCAGGATTGCATGTATTACATATCTATTAGTAATTAAGCACAGTTCATTTTATCTTGTAATACAGTACTATGACATCTAAGGCATGGTATGCCCTGTTGCCGATCCCCAAACACCTTGCCGAGGTGACCTTAGCTACTCTATCTTCTCATACCAACACTGCCTCGTGCTCCAGGGTTCCAAAAGATAAGTCTTTACTGCTAATCCTCAACAGTATCCAGCTGACACACTCTTTTAAGATGGGAATCACGTCAAGTGACAAGCATGTGAATTCTAGGTGACATCTAGCAGCATCTCTGCCCTGCACTCATGTGACAGCTTAACACAGGAGGCACAGCGTGATGACACCTGGGGACTGTCTCCAGCCCTACCTTGTCTGCCAAGCACAGCAAAGGGATTCCTATACGCAGTGGAGTGCTGCCATCAGCTTAACCCTCTCAATTCTACTGGGAAAGTACATGACTGCAATCACAGCACCATTTTTATGTGGCCTGTGATCTATGCAGCTGTAAACTGCAAAAATAACTGACTGCAAAGTGCACCATGTGCATTATATGCTTTCATGAGGTATGATACCTATGTTCCTGCACTTACGGGGTTATATCAGATATAAACATATGTGAACTCACAGATGCCTAGAAGCACCTGAAACAAATAGCAAACGTCTTATTTTACTCAGTAAGTAGGTTGCTCTTTGCGAGCTTTGGAAAAACCGACCTACAGCTAAGAAATAATGAAAATGCTTTATATAGCATAGAGTTATGAAGCAAAGGAACATGAAGTTCTAACTGAAGTATATTGTGGGCATTTTTAGATTAATATTTTGTCTAATTAGTATTTATTAACAAAAATGTCATGCCCCCACTGTTTCCCAATCATCTCTTTATTATTCATACTTAAATGTAGACATTCCCTGATCAGACTGTTCAAAAGTATGGGTCGCAGTATATAATATATCTCTAGCCGCCATGAATCCTAGTCTTTGGAGCACATCAATTGCATCTTTCAAGCTTGACTTACTACTACAAAAGAGGGGGTAGGGTAGTTACATTGTAAACTGGGGTAGCTACCACTCTTGGAGGGGGCAAGTAAAGGGAGGCACCCTATCATCATCATCATCACTATTTATTTATATAGCGCCACTGATTCCGCAGCGCTGTACAGAGAACTCACTCACATCAGTCCCTGCCCCATTGGAGCTTACAGTCTAAATTCCCTAACACACACACACACACACACAGACAGAGAGAGAGTCTAGGTTCAATTTTGATAGCAGCCAATTAACCTACTAGTAAGTTTTTGGAATGTGGGAGGAAACCGGAGCACCCGGAGAACATACAAACTCCACACAGATAAGGCCATTGTCGGGAATTGAACTCCTGACCCCAGTGCTGTGAGGCAGAAGCGCTAACCACTTAGCCACCGTGCTGCCCTACCACATCTTTTATCCTCCCAAGAATTTGTTCTATTATATTACTTGACACCTGACTCCAAAACTAACACAAACCAGAGGAATACAGTTTGTGATCAAACACTGTTGTTGCAGACAGGCTACTGAGCCCTGGAGTACAATATTCAACACAGTCTTGTATTCTTAGCATGAAGGCAAGGCCTCAGCTATAGTAGGTCCAGGGTGAGCAACAGGGACTATGGATATGTTGGTTCTGTTAGTAACCCACAATAAAATTAAGAAGGAATGCATGGGTTGTCACCATTGATACATTACATAGGAACCTCTCCAACAACTGATTAGCTTGTCATTGTGTAGAAAACCATGACAATAGATGTTCGCTCATTTTTATTTAGGGTTTGTGTTGCCTGAAGATTTTGTAAATGAATATACCCAAAATACTTAATCATACACCATGAATTCATTTGAATGGACACAGATATGGCAGAGATCAAGTAGTTTATAATACACTGTATTGCTGCAGGGTATAGTATTAAGATGGCTGGCTGGCTGGCTGGCTGTGGCCTTTCTCCTCAAGGCTGTGACTGTCATGACAAAAATATAAGTCCTGTGCTGTATTTACAACAATATCCGGGGAGAATGTAAGTATTTTGGATACAAGAGACCAGGGGGTAAATGTATGAATCTCCGGATTCTTCATCTCGGCGTGTTCAGCCTCTTCAGCGCTTAAATTTAAAGCGGCGCTGCATTGTAAAGGGAAACTTCCATTTACAATGCAGCGCCGCTTTAAATTTAAGCGCTGAAGAGGCTGAACACGCCGGAGATGAAGAATCTGGAGATTCATACATTTACCCCCAGAACTTGATTTTTACCATTTCTTGTGCAATGATAATCTTGTGATCTAGAACAGGTCTACCCTGATAGACGGCAATTTGGCTTTTGTATAGTTTGCCACCATAGGCTACATAGCTCAACATTTATCTGTAGCATTGAACAAGTCACGTAGGTAGACTTTGCTTTAGTACTACTCACAAAAGATAACAACTACATATATAATCACCTGTATCTCCTGCGTGACAAGCAGATTTTAGTAGCAGAATGTTTGCATCTTTGCAGTATGCTATAGCGCAAGCAATGACAGAGTTAATTTCTCTACAGAACAAATCTACACTGATCGAAGACAAAGTTTGATGGAGCACAGGATAATGTGGCAGATGTGAGATTTGGCACTAATATCTAGCACAGACATCCTTCAAAAACGTGTTATTCCCGAAGGCTCTATCTGCGGAACATGGAACATCTACTCTATCCTGCACATTACATATTCTGAGAGCTACAGTCAAGCGTGAACTTGTGCTCATTTTACGTCAAACACCACACTTTGATACAGGTAATGTTACAAAATAATTCTCTGACTTGAACCTATCATGTTTTAAACTGAAAGGCTTGTCAAGTAGTTATCAAGTAGAATTACATTTTGCCTTATATTTCGCAATATCTTTGCTATTGCTGTGCTACCTGACGTTTTTGTTATAGAAGGCGTGAGTAGCTGCTTTGCAGTTAATAGCAGTACAGTACAGCGTGTCATCTGACCACATGATGTCACAGTAGGTTCTTAATAACTGAGCATTACTAAACTGCTGTACAAAACTCACTGGGGCACTTTTATGAAAAGTGGTACAAAGGAAAGGCTGATATTACCCATAGTTACCAATCAGATGTTTGCATTTTCTAAACTGCACTAGGAAAATGATGGGATCTGATTCGTTGCTATAGGAAACATCATTTTGTTCCTTTGTACAGTACAATGTTTCATACATTGGGCCTGATTCATTAAGGATCTGAAATGAAGAAGTTTCTTATTTAAGTCTCCTGGACAAAACCATGCTACAATGCAAGGGGTGCAAATTAGGTTTCTGTTTTGCACAGTTAAATACTGACTGTAGCACACAAATATCAACTTTAAATTTCAGTGTACAAATAAGCTATCAAGTATTTGTGTGCTACATGAAAAAAACAGTCGGTATTTAACTTATGTGCAAAACAGAAAACTAATTTGCACCCCTTGCATTGTAACATGGTTTTGTCCAGGAGACTTAAATGAGAAACTTCTTAATTTAATTTCCTTAATGAATCAGGCCCATTGTTTGTAAACTTAGATAGGATTAGATATTAGATGAGGAGAAAGATACCGTAGGATGTCAATCAACAGAGTCTATGAACTTTCAGGGATACAGGGGTGCCCCAAAAATGCTTTTGAGGACAATATCAGGTAGGCAGGTTGGACAGACTGGTTGTAGAGAATGTGAGGTAAATAAACAATTTGCACTGTATATTATAGATAGCTGCTTATGAGGGTGTCAGTCTTGTTGCTTCTCCTGTGATTGGGAGAATGTTGTCAGTAAGAAGCTGCTATCCATTCCTAGTTAGCTGTGCAGCTCCCCAGGGGCTCCCCTGGTGTGGAGGTTGCAGAGTGTATATTTCATGCTGTCATAAAGAGCATCTCTGATGTTTGTTCATGGTGAGCCTGGCAGGCACCTGACATCATAACAGAGCACTTACACTGGGAGACCTCTCAACTCCACAGTACTTTGAATTTTTTATGCAGAAGCAAATGTTAACTCCTTACTTCCAAGCAGATGTTCAGTTTTTAAAACATTTGCTGAGAGCTGAGTTTTTGTGTGTGAAATAAGTCTTAGGGAGGGAATATAGTACTGACGTTTTTCTTGTTAATGGATGTGCGACTTGTAAGCCATGTGATTTACTAAAGGCAAAACCACACATTGTTTAGCAAAAAACAAGGCCAGGCCTGAAACCGTATCTGTGGTTTGCAGAGCTTAGTGGAATACAATCCTTCCCATTTACTAAGCGGCGGTTCGCCAAACCGCATAGCAAATCGGGACTGAATAGTTAATAAAGAAATATGTGGTTCTGGAAGGTGAGATGGCTCAAACTGCATGCTGCTTATCTGTCACTAATGTGAGAAAATAAGAAAAAAAGTGTCAAATTGTCCCCCTCCCTTACTGTAACTAAACAGCCCAGGATGTCCAGTAACGGCCTCAGTTCTCTGAAGGAAGGCCAGACAAAAAATTGAACCTTCTTATTTAACGAGGAGTGACCCAATGCTAAATAGCACTGGACTACCTTTGATACCCCAGTCACTGGGTACCAGGGCAACAATTGGAAAAATTAGAGTGTCAACCTATTGTGGCACTACAAGTGCCAACATGCATAGTCTGCCCATGAATACAAATGCTAGCAAAGTGGCCCATAATATAGTAACATGTCCCCCCAATAAATACTTATGTAAAATCTTTTTTCTCACTTGTTCCATCAATGGTAAGCTTTTTTTAAAAAATAAAATAAAATAAAAAATAACCCGCTCGGCCTATCACTTATAGCCACTCTGTGACTGGAAACTATATTATATTTTTTAAAGATTTATTATTTTCACAATCAGCTTTTAACTTACTGACTTTTCCTAGTGATATACCTAAAAAGCACTCCCCTTTACTGAAAACTTCACCGGCACCACTAAAACACACATCTATAATTTGGCAAAAAGAGGCATGGATTGAAATGTTTCAAGTCTAAATGCCAGAAACCATGAATTTACATAAGTACTGAGCCACGATATTCCAAAAATCTTTCAGAAATGAAAGCAAACGTAATTCAGCTCTGTGACAGACACAGGAAATACACAGTCAGTATAAAGAAGATGATGTCAGTATTATCATCCTACAACTAGCAATATCAGAAAGGAAAGGTGGTTAGCTGATAACACTGCAATTTGGCACCACTAGCAAATCAAGTCATTTTTAAATCATCCCAAAAACATTTCTTCCACGGGGGTAGCACAAATAAATTATTTTTCATCTGTATAACCCTCAATATATCACAATAGAAGCACAATATTGCAGTACACTATGTCAGTGTTTTGTGTAAATAAAATAAAGGATAATGTCCATGTCTGAATGAATGGGTTAAAGATACAGGGCCTGATTCATTAAGGATCTTAAATTAAGAAGTTTCTTATTTAAGTCTCCTGGACAAAACCATGTTACAATGCAAGGGGTGCAAATTAATATTCTGTTTTGCACATAAGTTAAATACTGACTGATTTTTCATGTAGCACACAAATATGAACTTTAAATTTCAGTGTACAAATAAGCTATCAAGTATTTGTGTGCTACATGAAAACACAGTCAGTATTTAACTTATGTGCAAAACAGAATATTAATTTGCACCCCTTGCATTGTAACATGGTTTTGTCCAGGAGACTTAAATAAGAAACTTCTTCATTTAAGATCCTTAATGAATCAGGCCCAAGGTGCGTAAGCATTGCACAAACCCCATTCCCAATTACATTGTCTGATATGCACAACTGAAGTGATGCCCCAGGTTTTATCATCATCATCATCATTTATTTATATAGCACCAACATATTCCGTAGCGCTTTACAATTGGGTACAAACATAGTAAACTAATAAACAAACTGGGTAAAACAGACAAAGAGGTGAGACAAAGAGGTGCCTTTCAGATAGCAATAGGGCAACTCCAGATTCATATCCCATGCGATAAAATAAAGACTGTTCTGTCTGCACTGCTATAATAAATCCCCACTCAATACATTAAGCAGGCGATTCCATCTATAAATTGCAAATTTGTACATTACTTCATTCTTTTTTCTTTTAAATGTTTTAGATTTTATATGATTATTATAATGCTCAGCGAGCTCTATGGGTAGATAAAACAGGGGTGAGAGGTTAAAACCAAGCCATGATAGATTTTTATTGTTCCATCTCTTCCAGACATTACTGCAGCAGGCAGCACAGATGTGGCTGTACAGGGTTCTGGTTGACATGAATCTCGCAGCACCTAACCTAATTTATGGGAAGCCTGAAAAAGCTTTGGATGTCATTTTCTAGTGTGATGGATTGGGGGCAAATGAAGCCCTGCAAACAATACGCTATTTAACTTTTACTTACATGAGCGGAGAACCACCTTATTTCACAGCATCTTCCTCCCGCTTGCCCATTTTTCAATCCACATCTGTATCTTTTATATGTCACTACCCAGAATGCACTGCTGCCACTATAAAGCTGTGTACTTTAGATTTTTTAGGGCTGCCGATGTGTCTCTATGCTCCTGTCAAATATTTATTGTCTGGGGAAAATGCACTTTAACATTAAGCAGGAATCAATGTCATGTCGGAGCAAAAAATTACATGTTTCAGAAAGCATATTATGCTGACAAAAATGGCAAGAGGGAAGGGAAGGAGCCGAGTGAAGACAAGACAAGTGAATGAAGACGAGGGATGCGTTGTTTCCTAAAATAATGTAAAACAAAAAAAAAACATAATAGAAATTTATATAATTATACTTTATTACAATTATCCTGGTAATTGGAGCCACAATAACAGAAACATTTCTCAGCAAAGGTGTGTGTACTTGTGTATGAATGCACAATGTTATACATCCTTGGGAAAAACTTTGTCACTATAATGCTAGAGATGCTGCTGAGAGATCTTTCTGAGATTTATGTGTTTATAACATTCTCCGTGCTGGCATAATGCTACCACACAGATATTGGATATTGACTTCTGAGTACACAGACAAGATTTTATTTCTATCCAGTGTCTCCTAAGGTGTGTCATCTGCCATCCAAACATAACATCACAGACAAGAGACAGCATTGGGGCCATTGATTGTGTGTCTGGAGCATCTTGGAGTCTCCAGCACAGCACTAACCGCTGTCCTGGTATATACATGCCTTCCCCATCAATATGACAAGAGTAGCAAACACAGAGAAATGTTGAAATGACTAGGTCATCACTTTAATTAGATTTCATCTGAAAGGTGCAAAAATTAATATAGGAGAGATTTCTGCTGGTCTTTTCTGTAACCTCTCAGGAGAGTGTATGCATTTCTCATTAAATGAACTTCAACTATTCTCAAAGCAACTTGATGAAGGTCAGACATGTATGAGTGGTGTAGAAATGCAATCTTCAACCATAAGGATTAAGAACTCACATTTTCAACTGATGCTGGTGAGAGCGTTTCACACCCGTCCACAGTAGGATGAGTGTTTGGTAGTCATTAAAGAATGGTATATTTAACAATTGTGGTTGGATCTACTGTTTAAAGAATGACTGATCCTGTAGCAGTGCATGGGTGGCCCCGTTATGAATGACATGTGCAAGAACGATGTGATTGAAATAAAACAAAATATTGTGGGCATGTCTGAAAATCCTACCTCCAGATGACTTCTGTTGGCCTGTGTCTAGGCTCATCTGCAAAGTGCACTAACAATCCCCATGTGACCAGGGCAATTTAGCAACCCATGTGTATGGCCAAATGAGAAACTGATCCTGTCAGTCTGGGTTCAGGTCCTCATGTGGTCAGCATAATGTCACACACATTTCTATAAGTAATGATTATAAGTCAAAGTTATATGCAATACATGTCTGTCATACAGAGCTGCATTGAAATGTTAAATAGCTAAGGAAAATTGTGGCTTTTGTATAAGTAAAAGGCTCACCTCATGTACTACTGATGTGGATGGAGAAAATGTTATTTTGCAATGAGACGTGCATTTTGTATTATGCGTCTGCTAATAACTGTAGTCCATAAATTCATAAAATCGCAATAAATATCCACGCACAGAACATCTTTATGGACCACTAAAAATGACTTTTAACGTGGAGTTGTGTTTTACCATCTGTCTACTGGCAGCATGTTATCATGTCACCACTGCCACTAATATGTTTAACTGCATTTCTACCATGGCACGCTCCCGAGCACAACTGACATCTGATCTATTAGCCCTATCTAATAGGGTGATAGGTCCCTCTGTTCCCACAACCTGCAGAAGGTCTGCTGTCTCCAACCGTTCCCTCTAATCGGATTTGCACTGTGTGTGTGGAGGGGGGGGGGGGTAGCCTGGCTGCTCATTCTTTTCTTTTCCAAGAAAGCAGCTAAAGTTGTGATCAGGAGCTCTGTTCTGGCTCCGCCAGTAACACTTTCTACCAGCTGGCTACGACTGCTCTCATGTGTGAAAAACTAAAAACAATCAATTTCTATTGTAACAAACACAGTGATAAAGTAACATCTGCCAACAGTCACTCAATCATGAAAAGTAACACTGTCAGCCAGCAATGTTACTTTTTAATACTTAACCTTCTCTCCTTTGTGATGACACAACTCTTACTTTTACTCTGAAATGTTTCCTTGACAGCAGTCATGGTTTTGTTGCAGAGAAGTAATCACATACTCCTCTATTTACCACAAAAATGAGAATATGAGTAGTGACAGTGACTAGTGGTTGTGCGTGTATGTCTAGATGCTGTACATTAGGAGTAATAGATCTTGGGTGACAACACATGACTACCTTTGCATGGATGCAGTAGCTTGTACTTGACAGCACAGTGAGGTGGCAGCATCTTCAGGGGTGTAAAAAATTCCATCTTCTGGGCTGGGACATTTAGGATCATCCTTGGTGAACAGCTAAGAACATGAATGTTCCTATTTATGCACCCACGTAACCACATACAAAAATGAGATTTTGTTTTGCAGGACGAGATTATTTTAATGTCATCCATTTTTGAGAGAAAGCACATTAAGGGTGAGCGGTCTTCCTCATTTAGCATGGGTCACACAGCATTTTCCTTCTTGCAAAAGGACCTACCTTCTAAAGGTACTCAGAGGTTGCTTGTAATCGGGAGTCATCCTATACTTTTAATAAGACACCTTTTGCACCTTCCGGATGTACTTTATAGGACAAATTGCATCTCTAAGCACATATCAATCAATGGATCGAACGTATGCAAACACAATAGTTTCGCTGAGCAGTATTTAGGTGATAAATGGATATGTTCAAATCAATGCAGAAAGGGGTCCTACAGTAGTAGGCTGGATTTTGAAGTGATGTTTTTACTCTTTGCACCATACACATCTCCAGCAAGACCTGCATACCCCCAAAAAACAGATTGAGTTTTCTGGAGACAAATTCAGATTGTAGTTATGTCAGTGTGAATACGCTATGTGGGAAATTCGGTGCATTTGAACAAGTAGAAAAGCTCTGCCCATGGGCACAATTTATACTTTTGTAAATAACATTTTTGTCTTCACTGGTACATAAGACTTTGAGGTTATCAATCAATAAATTGCAAATGATGCCTCAAGTGAATGCATCCATATGCACATACTATTCTATGTGCACATGCTAGACTATGTTTATAAAAGAAGACATTCAAATATTTAGCACTTGGAATAAAGGAAGGTTTGACTGTCCCCTAACTCTCAGGAGTCACATGAAACATAAATTAAAATGAGCAGTATATTGGTAGCAAGTTTAATTTCATAAAGAGAGGTTTAGCAAATGTGTCAGCAAAAGCCTTACTCTTTGTAAATGGCCTGTATTAACTAACTGCTGGTTAGTTACTATGAGTTGCTGCACATTTGCACTTATTATTATTCTTTAATTATAACGTGCCACAAGGTGTCTGCACCGCAATAATGAAGCATACATTAGATAGAGAGATGAGGGTGAGGCATGAGGAGCCAGATGGGGCAATGTCCTGACAGATGGAGTAAAGGGCAGAAAGAGCGGATGGGTTGGAGGACTAAGAGAAGATGAGAGATGTGTAATAGAACTGTTTGGAGAGAGAAAGGGTAGAGTTATAGGAGGAGAACATGAATTTAAAATAAAGTCTGCATGAGAGTGTGACTTCCTCTAATGCTGCTCGGCAGTATGGGAGAAGTCCTGGAGGTATCTAGTGCAGTTGGAGTGCCAGGGTTGTGGTGTGGATCTATGAAGGCTAATAGTGACAGCGGGGGCAGTGCATTAAAGGGCAAGGGAGGTCAGGGCAGGATAGGGTGGAAATGGGGGAGAGAAGTTCATCCAGTGAGGAGGATAAAATATCAGGGTGAATGGTATGGAGATTATGTTTTGTGAGAGTAGCATTGGGAGAGAGAGGAAGAGGATGGGGTAGAGAAAGACAGCAGAAAACGAGAAGTAGATCAGCGCAAGCTGAACCTGTACCCAGGAGAAGACAATGAATTTGAAATGAAGGAAGTCCACATGCTAATATAACTAGTGCTGCTCAGCAGTAAGGAAGCATTTGTGGAGGTTATAGTGTAACCAGCACTAGGTGGGGACATGTGGCATGAGGAGAGGGAGAGAGAAAAGGGTGTAAATCAGCACAATCTGAAGGTGTACCCAGTAGAGAGGGATCAGCAATCAGGATCAGAGTGCCTGATTAAGGAAAGGAGGGAAGGTACTCTCCTGCTGGTGGCAAAGATAGTGGAAAAAGGGTTTCTAGAGCCCACTTGAAGCCTTGAAGAGAGGTAGAGAACCTGATTGGGAGAGGGAGGGAGTTCCAGAGGAGGTCAGAGAGAGGGAATGGGGAGTTTAAGTCAGAGATATCATAGCCATATGTGAACACCAGATTGAGGGAGTGGCAACTAAAGTTGGAGGGCCAAGATAGTTTGGGGACTTTGTGGTCAGTGGGGCAGACACCCAAGATGAGGGAGGGGAGGTCAGAGGAGAAGACTTAGTGGAGCCAGTCGGAACAGTTATCTAGGAATAAAGAGACAGGACCAGGTGAACAGTAGATGAGTGTAACACAACGGATGAGAATAAGAGAGAGCAGGGCCGGAATAACAATGGGCCTGATGGGGCTGCAGCCCAAGGCCTCTCCACAGAAATAGGCCCAAGCCAGCCTGGAATAGAAAAAAATATTATTTTTGTTGTGGCACCTGGCATGGGGAGGGTGGTGAGTTTTCAGCACCCTATACTTTGTTCAATGTTACAAACCTGAAAATGAGCATTTTTCATGTATGTTTCTGTTAAAGCACTTTATAAATCCCCTATGCTGGCTCAAATTATTTCTAAAATACAGTACAGACTTGAAATGGAGAGGATAGACATGCCATACTCCACTTCTGCTTCGGCCCCTATCATGAAGTGGTTCAAGTACCATGTATACGTTACAGAGGGAGCGGGTGCAAATAGAGGGTCATCTTCATCCTCTTCCACCCACTCGCTCCTGGCTTTACCTGATTCCCCCCAGGAGGATTAGTGGTTCCCCCCACTGCATTTTTGGACGTTCTATGTTTCTATGATGTGTATTGCAATGTTTTTTTGTTTTGTTGTGTCTTTTCTATTTTTAGCATTTGTGGATTTATATTTGCTGTAATGCCCATTGAGCAACCACACCCCCGTCTGCGAAGGGGTTCCCCCCCGTATCCCCCCTTGTTGATTACCCTCCTTTTTTTCTGTACCCCAAATATATAGCAAAAACTTATAAATAAAAATAATTATTCATTGTATTTTTGTCTTCAATGGTCAATAACATAACATAACATACCTTTACCTCTCAACTGTCCCAATCCAATCAGGATAGTCCTGATTTTTAGGGAACTATCTTGATTAGCCAAGAGCTTGTCTCAGCATGAGGAACAGTTGGGATGTATTTCCACTGTTCACTTTACATACATGCTGTGTGCACCAATTAGTGGTGCACTCTTTATATAAGGGAGTATGGGAGGGAGATGTAGTGGCTAGAGGGAAGTGCAAGCTATGCCCTATATGTGCTGGCCACGCCCACACACATCTGGCCACACCCACACATCACTGACCACACCTCCGGTAGGAGGGCAATTCTCACAACAGGCCCTTTGTAGTTTTCAGCCCCAGGCCCATGTGGCCCTTAATCTGGCCCTGAGAGAGAGGGCTCAAGAGGAATGAAGTGGAAGGTGCAGCAGAGGGAGAGAAGGACACCCACACCACTAAGTTACTGACCCAGGCGTAGGGGTGTGAGAGAAGGAGAGTTATACACTTTCTTAGTTCATAACTCTCTTTTTACCCTCGAATTCTGCTTATTAATTGGTCATAATACATTGTTTTATGATTTTTTTTTTAAGTACCATATAATGGGTATTCAATGGGCAAATTATGGCTAGATATTGGGGGTCAGTTATAAACTGTAAAACTAATGTGCTGTGTGTATGTATATATATATATATATATATATATATATATATATATATATATATATATATATATATGAATTTCCACCTGTCTTTATTCAAATGGATGTCCCTTCTGCATTTTATGGTGTTTTGCGTTATGTTTATAGATTTCGCTGATTAACCTATATTTTCCATTATATTATACATGAAATTGTAATAATTACCCATGTTTATATGTTAAATATGTGTATATTTTAATGTATTTGTTTACTTGCACATAATACTGTGAAATCGCTAGATAATCTACCAAGACTGAGAAAACAGCATCCCATAAACCGTAGTGCGGGGATGTAGGGAGATACATCACTTCCAAGCATTTATACTGTATATTTCTGATGCATTTGCACACCAAATAATCTTGTCTTTTATATTAAAGCAATGATTTTTCTTTATACAGTGAAAGCACTCACCATACACATTTACAAGTAAGTCAAATTCCCCTTTGTTTAATAACTTCGACCATACAAATTGTGGGCTCACGTCAACACCTTTCTCTTGTCAGCTGATACATGTTCCATAGCTCTGTGCACTCACCAGCCTGTCATTATGAGCATCTGACACACAGGATATGTGTCTAACAGTTGTCTCTCCTTAATCCATGCACCACTATGTGACTCTAACCTGACACTCATTTCCAGGCACTAATGTGCTGTTCTTTAAGCTGAGACATGAACCTGTAACAGGGGCCCATACTCAAAATGACAACAAAATAAAATAATAATAACATACTCCAATAGCAAATAAGATGATTTCCCCACTATTGTTATTAAGTTTTCTGCTGTGTCCTGGTAGGAAATTAAGCAAATGCTAAAGCTGTTTATAACTTGCTTACTCCTGAGCTGTAAACTTTAGCTGATGTATCAAGTTAGTTTGAAACAATAGCAGAGCTGTTGCATTGCACTCCCGTTAATGCTGCATCAAAGCTGACAAGTTTAAATGTTGCTTTTCATTCATAAAACAGCAGAAAATAGATATTTTTGCAAACCATCAAATTACTAATTGGAGGATGTAAACATAAAAAATGACACCTGCTTCAATGCTATATTTACATTGAAATACTGTTTCAAAGATAGGGTATACAGTGAATAATTTTACAAGTAGTGCAGATAGTGCACATAGGCTATAGTTTAGCTCCTACATCCACGTAACAAAATATCATATGGATTTGCACTAATGCTGACAGGTCCTCAATTTTAACCAAATGAACCTAAATTATTCCTAAACTGCGCCCCCCCTTCAGCGTTGCGCTCTGGGCGGTCGCCCCCTATCGCACAGCCCTAGTTACGGCCCTGCACACATACCATACTTCCTTCATTTGTGAATTCTCATGTTAGCGATTGCTAAATCTGGGGCATAAATGGGACTATATCAGTGGTTCCCAAAGTGTGCGCCGCAATGGTTCCCCAGGAGTGCCACAGTGCTGTCACAGGGGTGCCGTGGCAGGAAAAAACAAACAAAACAAAACAATTACCAGTCCGGCGGTGCCCGGGACCCAGCATCCTCTTCCCTCCTCGCTTCTCACTGAATGTCGGGCGTGACTTCATCACGTCCGACATATTCAGTGAGAAGCGGCAGGAGAGAGGAGGATGCTGGGTCCTGGGCGCCGCCAGATTGGTAAGAAGACAGAAGAAATAGAAGAAAGAAGGCCAAGTATGGTAAGTAAAGAAATGGAGGGGAAATAGTGATAGGAAACAGCAATGAAGGGCCAAAAGAATGAAGGAGGGGGCAGAGTGAGGATGACGGAGGGCACAGACTGTGTGGATGAAAGATGGCACAGAGTGTGTGTATGAAGGAGGGCACAGAGTGTGTGGATGAAGGAGGGCACAGAGTGTGTGGATGAAGGAGGGCACAGAGTGTGTGGATGAAGGAGGGCACAGAGTGTGTGGATGAAGGAGGGCACAGAGTGTGTGGATGAAGGAGGGCACAGAGTGTGAGGATGAAGGAGGGCACAGAGTGTGTGGATGAAGGAGGGCACAGAGTGTGAGGATGAAGGAGGGCACAGAGTGTGAGGATGAAGGAGGGCACAGAGTGTGAGGATGAAGGAGGGCACAGAGTGTGTGGATGAAGGAGGGCACAGAGTGTGTGGATGAAGGAGGGCACAGAGTGTGTGGATGAAGGAGGGCACAGAGTGTGAGGATGAAGGAGGGCACAGAGTGTGAGGATGAAGGAGGGCACAGAGTGTGAGGATGAAGGAGGGCACAGAGTGTGTGGATGAAGGAGGGCACAGAGTGTGTGGATGAAGGAGGGCACAGAGTGTGTGGATGAAGGAGGGCACAGAGTGTGGGGATGATGGAGGGCACAGAGTTTGTGGATGAAGGAGGGCACAGAGTATGGGGATGACGGAGGGCACAGAGTGTGTGGATGAAGGAGGGCACAGAGTGTGGGGATGAAGGAGGGCACAGAGTGTGTGGATGACGGAGGGCACATAGTGTGTGGATGAAGGGGCACATTGTGATCGTGAAGGGCACAGTGTGATGATTTTTGTACATGTTGCTTTATTTTGCTTGATCTTATTTCTTTGAATATTAGCTGTAAATTATTCTTTGACAGAAATATAATTGAAAAAAAATATAAAAAAATATTCTTTTCCATTGGATTTATGTGTATTATTTTTGCAAATAACTTACTAAGTATTTCTGTCCTGACCTAAATACTTATTACGCTATTTTGACCAAACTACTTATAAAACGGTACTGCCCGTTAATTATTTTGGAGGGGTGCCTTTAAAAAATTATGGAGACTAAGGGTGCCGCGAACTGAAAATGTTTGGGAACCCCTGGACTACATCATACCATCATCAAGAGATGATTGCAGCTTTCAAAATATACATTATCTTCAAGCGCAAAAAAGATTGACAGAAATGCATAAACGGCATACAGCTCATTAGAAAAGTACTAAAGTTGATAAAAATGAAATAAATGTGAGGAAGACGCAGACGAGAAAGTCAACAGTAAGCCAAGGATAAATAGATCAACGGATAAGGAGACACAGCAAGCTCTGGGACACAGACGTTTTATCTCTGTCTTTGTGTTATACCAACTCGCTGATAAGTATGAAGTTTAATCAAATATGCTAATGATAGTCTATTGGGAAGATATAGACTCCTCATGTCGGAGGAAACAAATATCTTGTGTTTGCAAAGCTCAATTCTCACTTTGTGCACCTTCTTATTTACTACACGCTGAACTCCCGGCATTCACTATTATGAGAATCAGTATGCATAAATGTAATAACACCCTTTTCCGTAATGAATACAAAAAGAAATATTATAGTCCATGCTTTGATAACAAAATTGGATGTACTTTTCTAGGATCAGGAACCTAGACAAGAGTGATATCTTATATCTTAGTGTCGCCACAAGTTTTCTTATCTTGAGGTTGTCTAATTTATTAAAAACATTAAAATAAATGTGATACTTTGCATTAACTATGTCTATATCTATATATAGATATATCTAGGGCTATTCAAGGCTAAAAAAAAATCTACACATGGGAATTAGAGCAGGACAAGGATCAGTTGAAATCTATGGAATGCAATGTATGGTGTCTATACTGATTAACAGACATCATCTGCTTGTAGTTTCATCCATGTCATATATATCACTGATGTCTGTTTAGGAAGCATATGGGTGCATGACAGCACAGTGGTTAGCATTGCTGTCCATAGCTCTCGGTATGAATGTGTCTATGGAGCGATATGTGTGGTGTTTGCATATTCTCTCCTTATTCATGTGACATTTATCCAGATTCTCTAGTTTCCTCTAACAAGTCATATTCATAGCGGTAGGTAATCAGGCCCGGCGCTCCCATTAGGCAAGGTTAGGCACTTGCCTAGGGCGCCGGGCTCTGGAGGGCGGCAGGAGGGCGCCACAGAATGGTAAATGACTTTAAAACTGTGCGGCGACCGCTGACTATACCTGTCACAGCCGCCGCACAGCATTCAGATGCACGGGGAGGGGGGAAGAGGCTATTGCTCACCACGGCCGCCTCTCTGCTCCGTTTCCTCCCCTCCACTTACTAGTGTCAGTGAGTGGAGGGGAGGAGACGGAGCAGAGAGGCGGTGGTGGTGAGACAAGGTAAGGAAAGACGGGGTGAGGGGGGAGGAGGGAGCCGATTTTTGCAGGGGGGGGGGGGGCGCCGATTTTGTAAAAATGCCTAGGGCACCATGGACCCTAGCAACGGCCCTGTAGGTAATAGGTTTCTGGCTAAACTGACCCTTGAGTGTGTGTTTGTAAATGTTTGTGTCACTGTAGTGAGGAAAGTAGAGTGTAAGCTTTCCGGGGGCAGGAACCAAGGTGCTGGACTGATTAAATAGTACTGAAGAATATTTTGGCTGCTATATTCAGAAAGGATAATAAATATATGGTATGACATAAAGACCAACTGATGAAATTGCTTTGATTGGAAAGAGTGTACGATGGAGCCATTGGATCACAATGAAAGTTGGAGATGCGGAAAAACATTGAATTGACTGTCCGACAAGAAAGATATTGTTGCCATGGATCTGACTCTGGGATTTTCCTGTGGCCTATTCACTCCTGTAACTGATATTGATTTTGTGAGAGAAGAAAAACAGGCTGGCTGGAAAGAGGAAAACCTTGAATCTAGTAACTTTAAAGCAGAGGGGGAACATCTAGTAACCAATTTGCATGATGTAAAGATGTTTACATTAAAGCATGGTTTATTTAAATACATTCAATCTTTTATAACCATCCTCAACATTGAAATTAGAATATGCTGCCTCAAAACATACAAAAAATCCCCTATAATGTATAGCTAAAATGTAATCAAAAAAGCAAAGAAGCAAAATGAAACAAGAGCAATGATTTTCATATAAAGGACACTTTTTTGTTTTAACGTCTTTCATTTACTACATATGCAATTAATGGGTTTGCTGGAAAGAAACCAGTGTGGTATTCTGGGTCGTGAGTCAGTGGTAATGGCATGTCATTGGCTGTGGGCCAAACACATGACAGATTCGAAAACAATACAAACAAGAAAACTAAAAAAACTATGGTGACTGGACAACACATTTTTATCTGTTACAATCAGATTATTTGTTTATGTGTAATTTACCAGATAATTTACTATATGGGTAAGATGATGTTTTCATGGCAAACAAATGATGACCTGTATTAATCTGCCTTTTATGTGCATGCAAAACATTGCCAGTGAGAAGTAAAAGAGTGATAGTGAACCTCATCATGTGCACAGCATGGTATGGAGCATAAGGTACATGCAGGCCCGGCGCTCCCATTAGGCAAGGTTAGGCACTTGCCTAGGGCGCCGGGCTCTGGAGAGCGCCTGGAGGGCGCCACAGAACTGGAAATTAATTTTAAAACTGTGCGGCGACCGCTGACCATACCTGTCACGGCCGCCGCACAGCATTCAGATGCATGGGGAGGGGGGGAAGAGGCTATTGCTCACCACCGCCGCCTCTCTGCTCCGTCTCCTCCCCTCCACTCACTAGTGTCAGTGAGTGGAGGGGAGGAGACGGAGCAGAGAGGCGGCGGTGGTGAGACAAGGTAAGAAAAAACGGGGTGAGGGGTGAGGGGGAAGGAGGGAGGAGGGAGACGATTTTTGCGGGGGACGGGGGGGGAGAGGGCGCCGATTTTGCCTAGGGCGCCATGGACCCTAGCACCGGCCCTGGGTACATGTAAATATTGCATTACTCAGTAATCTATACTTCTATGTGCTGGTGGTGCCACAATGAACATGGCTGCTGAAAGCTGTCACCAATCTTTTTGGAGTTACTCTATAAGCACCCTTTTCTACATACTGGGTACGGATCTATGTGAAAATACATTTGTACTGCAATGTCTCTCATACATACTCCAATAATTCTGGAAGCCAATGCAATCCTTATATAGATGTATAAAATGCTTCCTTTCACCTTGCAGCTGACATATAAGCAGTTTGCAGCTCAGCCCTGCATTCTCTAAGCACATTGACATTTTTTTCTAATAGAATGTTGGTAGTATCACATTTCTAAAATTTTGATTCCTTTAGTGTTTGTTTGTTTTTTGGGATGACTTGATGGTGGTTATATAAGTGCCCGATGAGTATTGACAGTGACACAGCATGAAGGAACGCCATCTATAAGACCACGCTGCCAGTACTCATAGCACCAAGAATCATGGTACAAAATTCATCTTCCAGATATACCAAAATGTATTATATTTATTAATGTGAAAGTCTGACTGTACAGTTTAATATGCTAATGTTATGTACTGGAAACAAGTCTTGTCCATTATACTGTATCTGCGATCTATAGCCCAAGCTCATCTAATGCAGTCTCCCCTCCTTCATTTATCTATAAAAATGTTCAAGTGAACGATAGCACGAATTCTTAAGTACCTCTATGTCATTCCCCACCTCCAGCTCTTTTCTACGGGAGTGACAGTGTGTAAAAAATGAACTCATGAAAATGCTCTAATTTGTCAGAACAAGATTGTAGGTTGCTGCTAATTGCAGAGACATACAGCGATCCCTGCCTATTGAAGTGCACTGCTTGATTCCTGAATATATAGAGACTTAGGAATCCTACACCTTTCATAGCTCTCCTGGGGCATCTTGTGGATGACAGTTCTGTGAAAGTTGCTAGCAGGAGACTGCTTACCTCCCTCCCAGCATGTCTGGTTATAAAACTTTTCATGGCTGCACTGATGCCAATGGAGAGCAACAGAGCAGAGTGTTTTAGTCAGGTCGTGCACTCCCTAGGGTGCATTGTTTTGTACTTTTTGTGAAGTGGAAGGTTTGTGCCAGTTTTGTGCCAGTTTTTAGGTCTCCTTAATAAAATATGAGTGCGCTCTGTAAGCTATATCTAAATAAAATGGATAAAAGATGCATTGTTTCCAGAATAACAATAATTCATACAACAAAGTACTGTACACAGAGCATTCCAGCCTACATGAGCTTACAAACTTAGCCCCTAGTAAAACTAGAAATAAAATGACATGTCCACATACACTTATTATGAATTCAAAGGTGATGTTTTTTATACTGTCACTGTTTTACATCATGCAACAACGATGTTGCATCAAGAAGTTGAAGACACATCATAGAGCTCTGAAAGAATTTCTATTGTAGTACAGACCATCCTATTTCTTAAATACTAAAATCAACTTTGTACAATAGAGAAAGACGTCAAGGTAATAAATAAATAAGTATATAACCAGCAGGATATCGAGGTACCAGATATAAAAAACAGGGATACTATTTTAGAATAATATTTAGTACATCTGTACAAAAGGAAGCAAGTGAGCGAACAATTGGTAAATTAGATGTTCAGATATTATATTGTAAGTTGGTGTTACATGTCCATAATTCTAAAGCAGCAACAAAACACTGACAAGGACATTTATGAAAGCTACACATGAATGAACGGTGTAGAAAATACAGTGTTGCCACTGACAACCAGTGCAATTCTAACTGTAATTTTTCAAATGCGGTTTAGAAACTGAAAGCAAACTTACGATGGGTAATGGGCGGCACTACTTCTCTATACAGGTACCCGTAGAATAATTTTCCGGAATTGAATTATGGGAATTGCATTTCAGTACATTAAATGATTCACACAAAATCATATATTATATTGTAAAGAGCTCTCACACATTTTATTTAAAAATAATAAAATACTTAAACACAATGATGATCCTTAAAGGTAATTAGACGTATGGCTTTTGTCTAGCAAATGCACAACTTTTTCATAAAGCAGTATATATACTTTGTTAATGTTCTGCTCATAAACAAAATGTTGTCGCACTGTTGCTTTACCACTTAGATGGGGAGCGCAAGTGGCTGACCGTGGGGTGACTGCAGGCATGAAAAACATTTTTTAAAACTAGTTAATCTGAAAACCTACAGAGACAAAATTGTACTACATTAATTGTATGCGTATATGGCATGTTACTGTGTATTTACTACATACATGCGGCCCTGCCTACATTTATAATCAAAGATTTATGGTGGATGCTTGGCATTGTCATGATGCAAGGTGTTCCCAGTAGCACCTCAGCTCATACGTCACTGGTTTCCCATCTTCAATACTACTGTCCCTGGTGTATATTTGCTTAATCAATTAGTTTTGTTAGAGTGCAATCAACTCCAAGTTTGTAAAGGCGTATAAAACAGTATGGAAACAGGCCAAGTCTAACAGTGTAGCACTTTTCTAAGTACATGGAGCTATCAGCAATAAGAGCATTACGATTTCAACCACAAATGTAATGCTGAATATAATAAATCAACCTTTTCTGCTAAATTCTTTTAGTGGTTGTTGAATAAGGCACTTCTACCCTCTACCCACTACCCTTTGCAAGTGAGATCATCTTTCATTGCTAGCTGTATTAAAGCCTAGTTGCTTTCACACCTAGACTTCAGTACACTTATAATGTCTATGACCTAATTGTACTATGAAACAGTTAAAATACATGCTTATATTTCAGCTCTTATCTTTAAAGCAACACCTTGGTTGTGTGACCTTTTCTAGGTATTCTGCATGCTGAGATGGTTTGGCCAAAATGAATATATTTGGCAGGTAGCATGAAAGAGGTGCAATAGTTACATATAACAACTATGCCATTCTTCCTTCTGGGACTTAAGATAGACGGCCATAGTCAAACTGGACTTCAAAGTGTCCATGGACACAATTCTCCACACTATGGCACAGTAAATGAAGGCAGGACAGAGATTGGAATTAGATGGGACAGATTACAAGTAAAAAAGTGTAATGAGAACAAGCAAAGAGACAAAGGTAACTGGAGAAATTGTAGCAGTAAGGACCACAGTACTGTCTCCTATTGAAAAGTTAACAGTGGACAACTAACTACTCATATTGGACCTCATTTAGAGTCCGTCTAAGAAGTGTAGGAGTGGGAGTGTGCTGCAGCTTGGTAGAGTACTACGAGTGGCAAGCAACCCCAGTTACATCCCACTCTTAATACCCTATCGAGCTGTGAGCAGCTCCTGCAGCTAGCTAACTGCTTGCGCCACTTAATTCCTGCCGCACAGCTTTAGCCCTGTTTTGACGTGTGTTGCGGCTGCGCCTCACTGCGACTAGGATGTAATTACATGGTCACGCCTTCACAATTTCGCGTTCCGCCCATTCTCTCGTAGTGAGTCGCAAGCTGTCATAAGTGTTAATTGCGTCCAAGATGCAGGCGGATATGGTTCTTGTTGCACATGTGTGGTAGTGTTTTTTTGTTCGATGTGCCTAAAACGGACTTTGGGTCCAACTCTAAATGAGGTCCATTGTGTAGTCTTATGGCTGCACGTTTTCCAATAGGGAAAAAAAATCCCACTATTTAAAAGAAACATCTTAATTTCTCAAGTTGCCTGAATTTCAAAGCACTGCATTACATAACATACTTCTTTACAAACCACTCTTCAATCATCCATAAGTTCCTGAGCAAGCATTAGCAAAACCAAATGAAAAAAATGTACATGCATTTCGCTGGTTCGTAAACTGGACGTTATGGATTTGCCACATTATTTAATAACCATTTCCCATCCAAAGCACTTTTGTGAGTGCAGAAAAATGATTCACATGTACAAAGCATTAAAGTCAATTAACCTTTCTTCTGTGATTCCCAACAGCCTGCTTGTAATGTTCACGTCAACATCTCTTATCACATATGACAAGAGGTCTATTATCCTCAAATCATCTCTCTAACTTCAAATGCTAATGCATTTTTCCCTGCAGTACTAAAAAATGTAATTATATAATTATTTTCATAACTGTTCCTATGTAGTGGATATGGGGTATAAGGGTGAAACTTAGAAATGTGGGATGGATAACGTGATCGAGCATTGACTTGGAAGGTGTATAGTATTTTTATTAAAAAGCTGTATAATTAAGGCAAATTTAATGAGGCAAGCTTGTGACAATAAAATGTATTATAGAATTTAGATCCTATGTAATTTGTTCATCATTTACTATGCTGCATTGAAATATCTATGTGAATGTACAACAGGAACTATTGACCGGGGGGCGGTCAAACACGTCATTTTGGCCCCGCCCCCAGCGAAGGAAATGACATTTTATCACGTGGGGAGGGGCCAAAATGACGCGATTCATCGTGAATCGCATTATTCTGACCGGGAAATTGCGGGATGCGGGAGACTTGCCTGCTCTCCTAGGAGTCTGGGTGAACGACCCGGATTTTGGGAGTCTCCCGGACATTCCGGTAGAGGTGACAAATGTGCTCATAGCTCTCTTGCTGTGACATACAGGAAAAGCTGGCCTGTGAGACAGTAATGCACAGAGAGATCACTCTAAAATATATACTTTCTCCTGGGTAAAGTCAATTGTTTGTTTTTTTTAAAATTGCGCACAAGCTACTATATAATAAAGAAATAGAAAAGGCCTTAGGCAGTAGAAACTGGTCACAAGTTCTTTTGAATCAGTTATTGCCCTCTATTTCTACTTCAAGTTGTATAATAATATTTCTGTAGTACTGCTTTACCTACCTTCTATAAAATGTATTACTAAGTCAGCCTGTAGTGCAAACATAAGCTAGAGAGTTATTTTGTTAGTGTCAGTTGTATAATACACTTATCTCCTCATTAATCCTACACATCTTACGCCTGTCCAATAACTTGTCACATGAAGCAGCTCTGGGGTATGGACTAAGCAGGGAAGAATGAACTAAGAGTATACAATGGAAAAACAGAAACAATCCCTAAATTGGTTCATAACTTGTAAAGAGAGCTAATATGACACTATAGAATATGCACATGCTAGATAGTAAACCATGTGGCAGGTTTTAAACATATCTTTTTGGAATTAGTAAAAAATATAAACTGTGACATATTTAAGAACACTGGTGAAAAAGAAAAAGTTGACGTTACACAAAACAACCAATAAAATTTGATCATTTATTTTTAGAGTATGAAAGCAGACATCTGACTGGTCGGTTTGGTTGCTATGAGCAACACCACATTCTTTCTTGATAACATTCTTCACTAATTTATTCCGCTGTTTACAGAAAAATAAAGTTTAAACCACAGTACAGCATCTTTTTCATACACTGTTCCTAACTAAATGGTTACTACATCTTCAGAACATTTCACTATGGATCCAGTCAGGCTTTAAACTGGGACGAAAATCACTGAAGGGGTTTTCTCTTAAGTATCAGAATATGTGATATCAGTTGAAAGAGAAACAGTTGTATAAACAGGAGAAAAGCTACAGAGAAAGTTGAATTACTTCCTCCTTTCTTTTCTTTCTTATTTGTGAAGCTGGAGAAATACACATTACGACAGGAAGTAGCTCATTTGACAGCGGGTCCCTTTTTAATACAGTGGTTATGCCAATTTGTCCCAAAAGTAGGTCAAAAAATAAATCAGAGACATCCAAACTCTGTGGTGAACAAGAAACCATTTGCACAGACATTTATCTGCTGTCATTTGGGCACATCAAGTGATTTCTTGTTCAAATGCTCTTCTTGTAAAATCACATGCTGTTTATATAAAATATGCATACATTCTCCTCCTCATTCTGGTGATTGTACTATACTCTTCTAATGCTGGATTAACAAGCAGATATGTCATGCTTTACTGGTACTGCAATGTCATGTGACACTCAGACATGTCTTTGTCATTTGTTCTCTTCTATCCATGCATGAGATCTATAGAGCGGAATCAAACTGAAACCAGGCTGTGATGCTGTCTACTAATAGTCACATGATCTTTTGATGGTACATGTGTGTGCTTAGTGTGTGTGTTATATATATATATATATATATATATATATATATATATATATATATATATATATATATATATATATATATATATATATGATGTTAAATACCTTTGTGGCAAAAAAGACAAAGGTATTATAGGAGTGATACCTTTATTGGCTAACCCCCAAAAAAATATATATGTAATATTTATATATATTCCGTCTCTTCTGTTTTTATATAGAGTTATGTTCAAATGATCATGAGAAAATAATTAATCACAGCAATAGTGACACTGAAGTACATTTATACTTACTAAAAGTATGTTTGTAACATCAAGCCATGACAAATATGGACCTGATGTACACAATATGACAAGTGGAGCATAATGCATACTTGCCAACTTTTCCGCATTGGCTTCAGAGAGATCCCGGGTGAGGTGGGTGTGCGTGGGTGGGGCTTCACGAATTGCAGCATTTTGGGGCTAAGATGATGCAATATTTGCGTCATTAAGCCCCCGCCACTTATCTATTGCGTGGGTGAGAACCAGGAGGTTGCCCTGCTCTCCCGGGAGCCCGGGATGTCTCTCAGAAATGCGGGAGTCTCCCGGATATTCCGTAAGAGTAGGCAACTATGTGTTAAAGAAAAGCAGCTAATGAATCTCTAGAGACTGAAGTGTCTTTTACATTTCTGTCTCCATTACTGAAGTCATGTTGTCTTACTTGTCAGTCATTTATTAAATCTTGGTCTCCATGAAAATGGCCACCTCCATAGGCATCAATACATGGACATAGGACACAATTTCTGAACTGTGTCATCATGCCACAGATGGCGAAGCCAACCACGTCTTGTACTGGCTCAGCATCAGGGAGAATGCCAGACTCTTCAGGGAGTGAGGGAGACATTCAGGGAGAGTTGGCAAGTATGGCATAATGATTGTCGTGCATTCTATCATAGAGGCTCAATTTCACCTGGGGTCCTACCTCCCATCGGAGGAATCGTCATTATTCAGAAATTAGCTTCAAGTAATTTAAATAAAATAACATTAAAAAAGTATACTTGTGCTTATAATCGTAACAAGCACTGTCCAAAAATCTTACATTGTTCACAGCATACACAACCAGGTCATCCCAACAGAGAATTATATGACAAATATATGACTCTGGGCCCTATTTATTAGAGAAGAACCCTCATTTCTCCCTACTAAACAAACCCTCCTCTTGTCTGTGCAGCAAAAGTATCCCCATGGGAGAAACCTATGTAACAAGGATCGCCCTGCAAACCCTGTGAAATATTATTGATAATTTGAGGTTATTAGTTTTTCAATTGGTGTGATAAGCAGCAATAGAAAATCTAGGTTACCGCCAAAGCTTGTTGAATAGACTCCTAAAAGTTTTTGCTATCCAAGCCCTCTGACCCCACTATCTCAAAATGACACATACACAGGCTCCAAACAGTTTCATTTGGCTGTTTTGGCAAATCATCAGACCCCTATATGTGGGGTCTGGTTAAACGAAAAAGGTTGATAAGTCTAGTGGTGGGAAAATGACATAAGGCACATGTAAACTCACCAACTATCAACCACGTTCATGAGTCAATATGATTAAAATGGAAAGATCTTTTTCAAATTTTGATTGTGAATAATAGTTAGATTTCCCAATTACATTTTGTAGTATAACTTAGGGGTATATTTACTAAACAGCGGGTTTGAAAAAGTGGATATGTTGCCTATAGCAACCAATCAGATTCTAGCATTTTTAATTTTTTTAGTGCACTCCACAAAATGACAGCTAGAATCTGATTGGTTGCTATAGGCAACATCAACACCCTTTCAAACACGCAGTTTAGTAAATATACCCCTTTGTGTATACTTTTATTATGCAAACATGGCTCTGTTACCTATTTTTTTTTTTATTATTATTCTTCATTTACTGAATAATATTAATTGGCAAATCAAAAACTGCCATAAAGTCCACCACAATCCTACCTTTTTCAGTTTGCCACTCTTGGTCCCCACAAATGCAAGTGAATGATTTTTGTAGACATAGGCAATAACAGAGGTCATTCTGTCCCGGTCCTCTGTAAAAATGGGGTACCCTCGAACCATTTCAGATACTCCCAGTGGAGCGTTCATGTCCAAACCGCAGAAATCATCAGCAATTGTTATGAGCTATAGAAAATATAAGAGAGGTGCAGAGTTATTATTGTATTAGGCAACATAATTACAGACTAAACGACTTTAGATTAACAGGCATTTTCCAGGAATAAGAAAACTGAAAATTCCAAATTTTTTGACAGTTTTAAAGTATTTAACCTAGTAAATTTATGCTAGTGGTTTATGTTTGTTACACGCATGGGTTAAATAGGAAATTGGAGCACCCAGATAAAATCCATGCAAACACAAGAACATACAAACTCCACATAGTGAACTAGTCAGAATGGAACTAAGTGCTCTATAAACATGTAGAATGATGACATGGATTGTAAATACTAAGCACTATTTATTAAAGCACTTTGAGGGAAGGGCTTGTTGCACTCTGTAATTGCAAGTTAATCTCATCTGTATTCCATAGGTATAACAAATTCTTACTTTTTCGGTGGATAAACAGATATGTAAAATATATGTGTTTGAGAACTCGAAGTCGATAGTTGAATTAATGTAAGATAACTATCAACTGATAAAGACAGGTTATATAGACTATGGTAATCTAAGGAAGAAGGGAAATGGAGGCCCCCTGGGCTAAGGGGGCATCTATTCCCCCATGAGACTCCCATGTGAGCCGCACCCCCCCCCGATCTGCTTGCCACCCCCCCGCCCCACCCCAAGCGCTTACCTCTTTCTGTCTCCTGTCACTGTAGTCCTTCCGCGGCGCGCTGTAAGCTCCTTATTGAGGAGATCTCGTGAGAGTGAGACTCACGAGATCTCCTCAGTAAGGAGACTACTGAGCGCCGCAGAAAGACTACAGTGACAGGCTCAGCAGCATTGATCGGGCCGCTGATCACTGTCAAGGGCCCCCTGGATGCCCGAGGCCAATATGCTGTAGCCCGGTTAGACCTCGGGTTAATCCAGCCCTATGTATATCTCATAGCTGTCTACTCTACCTGGAATGTCTGGGAGGCTCACAAATTTTTGGGAGCTCTCCTGGACTTCAGGGAGAGCAGGGTAAACTCCTGAATCCATTGGTGAAGTGGGTGGGATAGGTCGGGGTTAATCGTGTCATCCAGGCCCCATCAGTGCTATAATAGGTTGAAATTGGTATTAGCAGGGGCAGGGCTTAATGACGTGATTAGCATGGCCACGCCCCCAGGACACGGCCAACTTTGGAGATCTCCCAGAGGGGTGATCTCCAAAGTTGGCAAGTATGGTATATCTATCTTCACTAAGGGCTGGTAGCATACTTTAGCCTATGTTTATCCCAGGGGAAAATGCATTTTAGATGTGACCTAATTAGCATATAAATATATTTAAGGCTAATAGTAATATTTGAATAGCGAACTTTGCATACCCAGAACTGTGTAGGCGACAAGAGGACATCCACTACTACAGGAAAGACAGATTCACCATCCTCAAGGGAGGTTGTTCCATTAATTCCATTTAAAAATGGATTTTGTGCCTTTGAGGTCTTACTTACCAGGCATGGTATCTCTAGTTTTTATTAATGGATAGCATTATTGAGATGATTGATTCCAGGAATTATACAGTGCCATTTATGGGGTCATGACATTTTTGTCCACATGTGAAGTTAAATTGGCAGATTCATCTCTGGGGTAATGTTTTGCTTTCTCTGCATCAATAACTTAGAAAGGTTGAAGTTGATGGACGTCTGAGTGTGTGTGTGTGTGTGTGTGTGTGTGTGTGTGTATGTATGTTTGTGTGTGTGTGTATGTGTATTTCTGTGTGTCACAGAAATGTAGGAATATCCTAAAGAGTGATACCAAAGGAAACAGAAAGTGTAAGGACATATTATATGGGTGATGAAGACATGTTAATATAGAAGGGAAGGCATGGCCAAAAAATAGGAAACAAAAAGCCCCAACACATTCTTCTGCCTCTCTACTTCTTTCACCAATTCATGCACTCATGAGACCTGTGCTGTGATCTACCTTATTACATTTCCATAATTTAATATCCTACTACCCCTAATTTCCATGCTTTCCAGTTTTCCAAACATGTGTTCTGCAGGTTTACAGTTATATAACTGACATACTGAAAATATTGAAATATTCTTACAAAATCGCGGTGATGATCTGCAGCCTCATTAATCAAACATGGAAGGAATGTACGAGAGGAAAACATTAATTTGACCCTCCTCCTACGCAGCCCTGAAACTTTACAAATAATAACAGTCTTTTATCATCTGGCAAAGCACACATAACAAACCTTTACTCTGCACGGGTTTGAAAGGTTTTCCTCAGAAAAGCTTGCATACAACTGCATTTATTTGTCTTCATTAGGCTCTACAACGTTTTTAAAAGTGCAGCACTTTTTTCCATTGGTAACCACAAATTGCTATGCAGTTAACGCTGACAAATGTTATAGCCATTAGAGGGGCGAACAGCATAATTGAGTATGAATTCACAGGCGCAAACAGAAAAGACTAAAGTCTCATCAGATGATGCAGTTCAGTAGCAAATAGATCCAAAGTAACTGTGTAATTACATGTAACTGCATAAAGTATAGCAGTAGTAGTGCCGCATTGATATGCCGCATCAAAATAAACTTCTGTTTTACAGCTATTAACTGCACTTACATCTCAGCACTGAGCAATCACGAAGAATTGCAGCCATTGATTTAACACTTTCTATTCCACATTATATGAAGGGCTGTTCATACATCAAACCTCTTAATAGTTCTGATTTTTGCTGGACTATCCCCATTCTCAGACACCAAGGAGACCCAACCTATTGGCAGTTGGGCATGGTTTAGTGGGGATGTTGGGAGGGTCTGGCTGATCAGTGGGGCGTGGTTTGGGAAGATTCTGACTTTGTACTTGACCGTGGTTAAAACATAGTGAAATAGCAGCAGTCACCATTGCGTGGTCTGTTCAAGCACCGCTGCCTCTCTTCATTCCGGGGGGCTATTTACAAAGGTGCGTTCAGCCATAAAAATGGAGAAAACAGCAGTTTTCTCCATGACATGGGCATCACAAAATTTATGAAGGCTTCAACGCAGAAGAAATAATAGATTTCTCCTGCCATAACCCATTTAATGTTGCTTAATGCAGATATAATATATCAAAATGGGGTCTGTGATGGTATCCAATTTATTAAGCTGTGAAAAGTTTTGCATTTCGCAAGTAAGGTATCACTATCTCAGGATGGCCTTACTCTCCGGATCCACTGGGGCCCTCCCAGGTGACACACCATTTACTGGCAGCCTTAATTTGCTACTGAACTATAAGATGTCTTCGTGGAGGAGCAGTGTCTTCACCAGGGCTCCCAGAGCAGCCCCGGCATGATAAATTGCAGTGGTACTGTATTATGTATCGCTGCAACTTACTTTTTAATAATAAGGGGCCTGAATCATTAAGGATCTTAACTTAAGAAACTTCTTATTTCAGTCTCCTGGACAAAACCATGTTACAATGCAAGGGGTGCAAATTAGTATTCTGTTTTGCACATAAGTTAAATACTGACTGTTTTTTCATGTAGCACACAAATATCAACTTTAAATTTCAGTGTACAAATAAGCTATCAAGTATTTGTGTGCTACATGACAAAACAGTCAGTATTTAACTTATGTGCAAAACAGAATACTAATTTGCACCCCTTGCATTGTAACATGGTTTTGTCCAGGAGACTGAAATAAGAAGTTTCTTAAGTTAAGATTCTTAATGAATCAGGCCCAAGGTGCCTACTTTCTCACTACATCTGATTGTGTGATAGCAAGCATATTTCGCTAGGTTTGGTCAACAAACATGCTGTTTATAATGTGTACAGACCCTTCCCACTTTTTGAAATTTGTTTTTCTTTTTAGATGTTTCTTGATGGAATGAGCAACATTTGGTGATGTCAAAACACAGGATGACTTCACACAAACAACATTAGGAAAGGCTGCATCAAACCACCAAATGTCCATATTTAAACCTCGTACCCACTAGCCTTATACACTGTACTAGTGTCTGTAACCAGGTCTGAAGACGGAAAGCATTGATTTTACTACAGTCTCGCAAGGTTACTCATGTTGAGAAACGCTGTGTTTTTCGAATGCTGTATGCTCCATTCACTTGAATTTACTGCAAACAAATGCATTGGGACTAGGCACTCTCCAATGACCTCCTGAACGCAAAAATGTAAAACAAACTCCGGTTGGTATCGGGCTTTAGATAGTTCCAGCAAACTCCGAGGTCAAAGCACAAGCAGTTTACAGCTTGCTAAAGTCATGCTTATTTAGATAGCTTTACACTATTATTGCTGGTTTAGTGAGGTTCAACCTGCACTGTATTATAAATCTAATCAATATTATTTACAGGACTTTATCACAGTCTGCATGATACTCCCAGTCGCCTAGAATGCCAACATTTCGGGGGTGCCTAAAACTCTAAATGAAAGACCTGGGGGTAAATGTATCAATATGCGGGTTCTTCAACACCCGCGTGTTCAGCCTCTTCCGCGATTAAATTTCAAGCGGCGCTGCATTGTAAAGGGTTAACTTCCCTTTACAATGCAGCGCCGCTTGAAATTTAATCGCGGAAGAGGCTGAACACGCGGGTGTTGAAGAACCCGCATATTGATACATTTACCCCCTAATGTGACTAATGTACTATTTTATTTTTATTGACTGCCCCCCCCCCCTCCCACACTAAGCGTCTGCCGCCTCAGGGAGTTTAATGGCTGACAATGAGGAAGAGGGGAAGTGTTTAACTATTTAAATTAACTTGCGCACAACCTGTGTGTTTCCTATCTTGACCAGTGATGTTATCGGCTGCTTCTCCTCTATTTCAGTGATAGGCTAGGAGCATGCCGCTATGCAGTGACATCACTGTGCAGTGCCATGCACTCAGTCACCGACGCTGAGGAGGAACTGCGGTCATTGGCACTGAGTAGCTCCCCCTCCTCTGCGCATCATTGTGCCTATGCGTGAGCCAGAACTAAAAGAACAGATTTTGACTTTTAGTTCTTTAAAAAAAAAAAGTTAAAATAAAGTGTTAAAAAGGAAAACGACAAACTACATTATATATAGTATATAACTTATATATTATGTTGTTTTATACCTACACATTGTATTAACAAAATAAATACTGTTTAACAGTAATGCATTAACAATTATTTTATTCTAAGAATAAAGTATTTTTTAATGCTTTTTTTCTGGTAACGCCATCCTGAGATAATGTCATTAGAACAGGCATTGCGGCAGTACTTGACAACAATATTGACGGTACTCAACTAAGGGGGCTTTATAACAGCGACTGGGAAAGCTAACCGGGAAAGCAGGAACCATGTACTCTATAAGTGTGCATAATTTTAGAATATTTCATGCAGCTTTGGAAAGGTCCTAATAACTATAATCATTTGACTGCACAATTTTCACTACAAGAACAAAAAAATAATTTCAAGTCTTGAGAAAAAAAAATCCCAAAACTTAGCACAAAATGATTTGCAAATAATAGTCTTGCCATGTAAACTAGTGCAAAAATAATGAATGCAAAGAAAACTGACATTCATCATAATCACAAAAAAAGTAATGTTTTAAGAAAAAACTTATTTATTAAATAGGCCTTTTTGTGAACAATAATGATCCAAATTAGATAAACATGTCATGATTTTGGCAAGCTTGTCAATTAATACAACTATATCACAGCTCGTGTGGCCAGGACTAAGGTGGCTGTCTGACTCTGTGTACAGAACCACTATTCAGCTATTTAATATGTTTTTTAAAGCGTTAGCATATATTTTATAATATTATTGATGAACTGGCAAACACTGAACACAAGATGAGGTGAACAAATAAAATCCTAATAATCCCTACCTTTAAAAGTGATTTATCTGTCTCTAGCTGACCAGACAAGAAAAAAGTCTGGTACATTATTAGTAATCCAGTATGTGTTTATTATATGAGATAATTGGTGGTCCTGCCGTATAGCAGCAGGTCTGTGGATGAAAGGTAAAGTGTGGAGAAGGAGCTCCTCCCAGGTTGTGCATGATTACTCCTTAAATAGACCTCATATAATACTGAAATAGAAAACATAATGATGTATGATGCTTTTACAGACTATAATCCACCAGCTTTATTTTGTAATACAAATGCAAGAAAAGCTTATGTCTGTGCATAGGTGACTTAATATATTAATTCCAGTGGTAAAAAGAAGTATACATGAGAACTGCCCACCATCTACCTTCACTGGCATGACTCGGGTCTGTAATATGTTTATAATAAAGTCTGTTTGACTGTATAGTGAGTGCAATCATGACTGTATGTCTAACTTTTGAACTTTAATTGATCTGTTTGATCTGCTGTGCTGTTGTGGCGCACC
Organism: Mixophyes fleayi; assembly: GCF_038048845.1. NCBI lineage: Eukaryota > Metazoa > Chordata > Amphibia > Anura > Limnodynastidae > Mixophyes > Mixophyes fleayi. The sequence goes on along the minus strand of NC_134405.1, from coordinate 145,398,390 downwards.
TGAGATGTCTCTGGGGAATATGGGATGTTATATAGAGATTCTCATTATCCACAGTCATTGTATTTACAGTATGTGTATTGATCTCCTGGATTTCCATCCTTCCATGTCTGTGACCTTTGACCATGGCTACCATGGTTACCCATCAATTTACACCTTCTTGTCCTGTCTGCTGCAGGGTTGTGGCAGGTATTGTCCTAGAACTCCAACCCAGCCTGCAGGTTTAGCTGTGGGAATAACTGAATAGACTCCAACAATTGATTTTTTTACATTTACCACCCAAGAGGAAAAATGTATTGGCTTTATTAGGAGCTCACAACACATCAAAATCAATGCTCCTTCCACTATAGGACCACCCACTACATTCATTCCAACTTTTTCTGGTTTTCTACTAAAATGCTGCTAAATGAATCATGAGGGGACATCAGGACTATACTGATTACAAGTCAATCTTGTGTCCACTAAGTTTCTAATTACATTGGTCAAAATGCGCAGAGAAACGAGAGTTTCCACAGGCGTTCAACTGACAGGTCTAAGATGCAACCCATTAAAAGTATAAGGATGAGACCTAACCAGGACCTTAGATGAGGTGGAGAATTCAAATATTTTTGTGCAGAAGAAAATGTATATATTTAGGCTTATGTGCAACATTTTTTGCACACAATATTACTATGCTTTATTTAAAACAAAGTTACACTCGTAAGGATAAAATCTACACAATTTTTGGAGATCGTATCCTTATAAAAGGGGTGACTTGGATTTGTGAAAATAAAGGGAGCGCTGAGTAAGTGGACATTAAAAACAGATAAGATTTCAGCGCAAATGTGTTAATTTTCATACTTTCGTGTAACAAAAGTTATAAGCCAAAATTACAGACACTGAGAGTAATAGTTTAAGTGCATTGATGAGTCATCTAAAAATTAAATTAATGGCTTCCAAGCTTCAATGTGGAACAGTACCTTCTTTTAACATATTTCCATTGTTCAATTTGTGACATAGAACACACGCCTTTAGGGAAATAATTAAAATCCGGGTGGTTGCAATAATTAAATTATATGCTTGCTGGGCTGACCTCCCAAACAGTCATTCTGATTCTTGTATGTCATTTCCTCATTAGTAGAAATAAATTGGATTATGACTTTGTATATCTGTACAATGTTAAACAAATAATTGATGTGTACAACTTTAAACATGGTCCTCTTTATTTTGGTCCTATAATCTAGTAATTGTACATTTTCTCTATTTATCTCAATTTCCTGTGCAAGTAGGATAAAATTTTTGTTAATTTAGGGTTATAATAATATATCTAAATAAAACAGCAATTCGTATATATATTGATTGCTATATCCTTCCAACAGTAGAGCACAGACTCTCCCATAGGAATTGTGATATGACAGCTGTGCAGGGTTCATTGTAACATTAAATAATGTAATCACCGACCAGTAATATTTGTTCAAATTTGAATATATTATATTTTATATAAATACCGCCAACATATTATAGAGTGCATTAAAATTAAAGAAATATTTATGTACTGGCATGAGTCGCTGCCATAGTAGATTTTACACTCTATACTACAGAAGCACACACACACACACACACACACACAAGCACACACAAACACACACACACACAAACTATGGACAATTTAGTGAGAAACTCTGGTATGTAAACTCTGATACAGACAGTGGCGGATCCAGGGGGGGCGATCGGGGCAGGGGCTTGCTGCCGGCGGCTGCACACTATGTGCAGGTCCGTCCGGCAGTAACAGGCAGGGACAGTGTGCTGCCCGGCTGCTCTGATTGTGTTTTAAACACAATCAGAGCATCCGGGCAGCGCACTGTCCCTACCTGTCACAGCTGAACGGACCTGCACATAGTATGCACGCGCCGGCAGCCTCAGATGTAAAAAAGGGGGCGGGGCCTAAACCGCCCCCCCAAAATTGCCCCGGGTAGAAGAATTCTCTAGATCCGCCCCTGGACACAGATAGCACTCTGATTGGAATAAAACCCAAAGCTCCAGCTTTGCAATGCAGTAATGATATCTACTGGGGCACCATGATATCTACTGGGGCACCATGCTTTTTCATAATATTATCCACTAGATCCAACATGTTGATCATCCACTACTTCAGAGAACATAGCCAACTGCCCAATATGACACCCACCAATGAGGCTTAGCACCTTTAGTTACACATACTCCCCTCAAATCACTGGAGATTTAAGTTAGCACAGTTCATAGTTTGTATATAGGTAATTTCATATGAAGTCCTGACCTTTCATAGTAAAATACTTTACATAATGATACTTCAAAATATGTGCACCTAACTCAATGTATAAAATCAGATGTTCATTAATAACTACAGATAGGAGCAGTAGGCAGAAAGAGTGGGGCGAATACAAAATACCCAGGCCTCCATGAGGGGCCTGGCTGCGTTAGATTGTGGTTGAGGTGAATAGGTCTCCAGACTTGCCTGTGACCTCAACTGATCCACATTATAGACTGGGCAGAGTGACTGCGTGGATTAAACATTCTGATGGTGCACATGGTGCCACCACTCCTAGTCTACATGATGAGAATTGGCTTTTGCCTAAGCAGGAGTGGTGGGGAGGTAGGTGGGCAGCTTCCTGTGGCTATGCTGCCAGCCTGAGGGGCCGAGGGGCAAGAAACAACAACTCCTGGGCCCAAGAATACACTTGTTAGTCCTGACTACAGATAGAAAATGTAATTTTCCTAATGTCAATGAAGATTAACATATGTGTGTTACAGACAGTTGGAGTTCTATAATAAAGGGATTAGGCAGATATTTGTACCATGGGGATGGTTGCCAGGGAAGACTGAGCTGAAAGACAGACAAGTCTATAGGGGGTAGATATAGCTCTGAAATATACAGCTGAATCTTCTAAACAGTCAGCATTTTATTAACGATATATCTGAAAGATGTTTGTCTCTGGTGGTAAATGCTTACATTATCTTTATTAAGGTTGTGCATTCCCTGTAATTTAAAGAGCGATTATATGTAAACTAACATTGATTCTTTGATTTAACCTAAATATCAAACTCACTATGGTATAACTGCTATGGAGTTTACTCCAATTAGATGAGGATTTTCACAGGTGTTGCATGGACTTATTATTACTGAATTTAAAATACTGATAAGTGAGTCTAGGAGGCTATATGTATAATGCTTATTTATAGACCTATTTCAGTACTTTCAGGTGTGGGATCACTTTTTTAATGACCTACTGTGTTCCTTACTGACTATTTACCCGTCCTCCCCCTCCCCCAATCGTAATGCTCTTCCTCAACCCTTTTTTTTGTATCCCTATTTGAAACTCTTGCAAAACTTAATAAAAACTTTTTCAGTCAAAAAAATACTAATAATTGGATTTTATTCTTTGTATTGAAAGCTCACAGTGGCACAAAAATAACTTTCTGCTTTAACTAAGTTTCTGGAGCTCAAAGTTCCAATTTAAATTTGATGACAAAGCAATATTTTCAGGACTGCACTGACTAAGTCTGTCAGTGAATGGAAATGACACCATTTCATGAATAAACATCATATTCACTCCCAATACACTTTATTTTACATTGTTTCAAAATAGTCAGTCACTACATTGTAGTGTACATTTTTCAAGTAACTGTCGGAGCTATCTAAACACCATGGTTGTTTTTTTTTGGACATTTACATTTGCTCAGGTGGTATCAAACCACATAACTATCTTACATCTCATTAATCATCACTCCTAGGACTTGTAGTATTCAAACCACTGATAATATTTAAGAGTAGTGTTACTTCTTTTTATATGGCTATACAACACTGAGCTCCTAGGTCTTTGATTACATAAGTGTGCGCACTTTCTTGCAAAGACGCCTGATGGGCATGTGGGGCATGTCTTATGGGCATGTGGGTGAGGTCTGATGGGCATGTGGGGCATGTCTTATGGGTATGTGGGTGAGGTTTGAGGGGTATGTGAGGAGGTATGAGCGGCATGTGTGGGCTTGTTAGAAGTTGTGAGTGCATGTGTGTGCATTTTGTGGTAACTGGGGCTTAGGGAATGTGGGGAAATTTTAGACCAAGTGGAAGGTCTGAGTAGGATGTAATGGAATTTTGGAGCAAGTGTGGGGCATGTGGTGGTAATTTGGGATGACTGATGGCCATGCTGAGTTCATTTTCGTGCTGTTTTTTCATTCTTCAAATTAAAGGTAATATGCGTCCTTTGGAGGTATATTAGATTGCCCATCACTGATCAGTGTCTGAATTACACTACGTCTAATTTATAATATAATGTTATTTTATCATGTAATATTTCATTATATAATTCAGTTTCTGAATTATATTACAAAATAGGAGCAACAATCCCAAACACACAAAGTGATTTATTACTTTTTCAAACTAGACCATTGCTTTTACAGTGTTCAAAAATGCCCATGTACCTCTAATATAGAATTGCAGAAATGGAAGAATGGTCCAAATTGCTGAAGTTAATCAATTAGCACACCCAAGCTTTCTTATGCCAGGCAGACTTTTCTAATTATAGAATCCTTTGAAGGATCCATACAAAACTATCTTTTATTAGAAATGAATACCTTCTTATCTCATTTAGATACTTACAAACAAGCCCTAACATATGTAATCTCTCCCTCTGCACTGGTATCTCTCCATCATTATTCAAACTTGCAGTTCTATACTAAAATAACAAATTTTGACCCACATTTCATCTCCATGCTTCATAAGAGGTTTGCCTGCTGTTACCTCATTCATTTATATACTCCATAGGAACTGCACACACTGAGGTAGTCAATGATTTGATCATTGCTAAAACTAAAGGTCACTACTCACTTCTAATTCTCTCCTTGCTTTGACACCCTGTAACCACTCACTTGCTGCATTCCCTAAGTCATCAGGACATTGTCCTATCCTAGTTCTCTTCTTACTTATCAAACCATTTCAGTGTTTAATTGTCTACCTCGTCTCTACTTTGCCTATCAATTGAAGTATTGCAGGTATTGGTCCTAGGCCCTTTGATCTTCTCTATTCCACATCTCTTGGAAAACTAATAAGCTCCTTTGGATTTCAGTATCATCTCTATGCTGATGACACCCAAATGTATCTATCATCTCAAAGTCACTCAACTGGTGTTTGCCTAAATTACTGAATGTCCTTCTGCCATGTCATTGTGGATGTCCTCTTCTCTCCAGCATTCACACGTATCTTACTTAAGACACTCCTAAATTTGAATTCACGTACTCATAATCTCCCACAGTAACTATTGTGATTCCCTATTTACTTGCCTTCCCATGCAGCAGCTAAACTAAGTTTCTTTACAAAACATATATCCAATGCTGATCCACTCTGGCATTCTGCATTGTTTGCCTGTATTTTATAAATGTCAATATAACATACTTCTACTAATGAACAATGCTTTTAACACAAATGCACCAACATAACTTTTTTCACTTTACTCAAAATATCTCTTTACTTGACCCCGCAGCTCTGCCCAAGATCTGCACCTCTCATGCACACTATTGACTTCTTCCCATTATTGGTTACAGGACTTTCTACAATCTGTACCCACTCAGTGGAATTTCCTCCAATGTACAACAAGACTTTCCCCTAGCCTCCAAACATTCCCTGAAAGCTCACCTCTTTACCTCTATAGCCAATCATCCCAATTACAGCCCCTCAACACAGTTAATGTAAAACTTATATTTATTATCTTACTATACTCAAACATCCTACTAACCCCAAACTGACATTGTTATGTGACTGAACCATATATTCATACTAAGCACTTTTTGATCATTGCAGTCTGGATAGGCTAATATAACTAAACATGTACAGAGATTAGATCAGTGATGGGCATATAGCAGCCCTTCAAGCCTTCATTGCAGCCCCAAGCTCCTTACTACCTTATTATCAGATTTGCATATTATACCTTGTACCACTTGTTTAAAATACCTGCTATGTTATTACAGATAGGTGTCTATTTATTAGATTAAATGTCTGATATTACGTTATTATGAGATTAAGGTTAATGTCTTTGTCTGTTTGTAAATAATGTCTTGTGTTATTACTGTGTTTGTAAATTGCTGTAGAATATGCTGGTACTATATAACAATGATAATAATAATAATACGAAAGAAAAGAAACATTTATGTTGTGTCATTGGATTTGTTTGTCTTAATTCTATACTTCATTGGTTTCTTCTTTACCTTTTCATCTAAAATCTTAATTTCTAAAAAACGAACCTTCCTACTCCATGTACTTTTTTATGTTAACCTGTTTCCATTCTTCTCTTGTGTCCGTTGCTGCTGTTTTTTTTTTTCAATTTTCATTTATTTAACAACTTCACTATATTTCTGCAGCATTCTAGAAAACAGAAAAGGCTTGAATATAGTAATTTAATTGTCAAAACCTGATTTCTTGCTGGAAAAATAGGAACAGTGCACTTGTTGTACCATTTTTATGACCGACGCGTGATTCACTCGGACAAGGCATCATTAGAGAATACTGTTAGCAAGCAGAAAGGTGACACCTTCTCATCTTAAAACTCAACTCCCCGTTAAATTATATTATATGTATCTCTCTACTGCAGAACAATTTCCTATGTTTCTAACTGCTTTCAAAGCACTTTCTGTAGCCGCATCTATTGCTTTCCATGCCTGACTAGTAAATGGAGTTTTATGTCTCATGTTGAAACAAAATAACAAGTTTAATTCATAGACTTTAGTTCATTTCACAGAACGTTGGCATAGTAGAGTTCTATAATGACTTAACTTGGCCTGTAAAGATCCAAGCAGTATGTAAAAAGAGTAAAACGGGCAGGTATTGCCTAGGGTATAGTGGCATGTATGTTACACAGCCAGATGCTGGTTTGGTTCCAGCTGGACTATTGTTGCTATGGGAACGGTCTGTCAAGCCATTAAATATTTTGCTACACTTCTGTAACATGTGTAAGTGTCATAAGAATGGCATTGCTTAACTAATTTTAGCAAGTGTTCCATGATGGAAAGCATAATATAACCCCTAATGGAAAAAGCAAACCAGTAGTTGGTTAACAATAACTTGTTTATTATGCATGCAGAATATACTGTATGTAAACTCTATTTTATTACAGTTTGTTTGTTACATTTGTACTGCAAAAAAGTAAACTTTGTGTTCACATGATAAACGGTCAACTATTTAATAGTACAGTGTAGATGGTTATAGCCTCTGTAGAAGTTATAGTGACTCACACACAGTGGCATTGCAAGGGTAGCAGTGGTAGCAGCTGCTGTTTGGCCCAAGGACCCCAGGGCCCAGCTGTGTCTATTATATGCTGCATAATCTCAGGGCTGGTTATTTCCTTCCTTGTAGACACCATCACTTATTAATTATAGGGGACTTTCTGTCTCTATTTTTGGAGCCCCCAGCAAAGTAGGCAATGCAGGTTTGGTGGATGTTATTAGGGTTAGGGGAATTTGAGGGGGATTGATTCCGATCTTCCACTAGGGCCCAATGGACTTCAGGTACACCAGCAAGCATACATTATGGCCTATGGCAGAGGTAGGCAATCTGTGGCATTTCAGCTACTGCGTAATATCATGTGCAAAGTATATAGGTATGCTGGGTTATCAGCATCAGTGCAGTACAAGAAACTATGTAGCAGATGTACTGGACCTTGCTTGGCTAAGGAAGATTGGTATTTTATTAAAGTTATTTTATACATAGACCATGTTTCTGTCTTTAAGACATGACATAATAATATGTTCTGTTCACTGGTGTTCAAGCTTTCCTAGGTAGGGGGCAAACGCTTGTTTATCAAGACATGTCTGGGAGCCAAATCCCACACAAAATGTTATCAATAAGAAAATAGTCTTTGGAGTAGAGAAATTTTATAGCCAAGTTTATGGCAACCATGGAAAACTTGTGCCACTTGGGAACCAAAAGAAGACACATTATCGCATTATTGGTTATGTAATGAACAAGGAAATGCATGACATGTAGAATATGTTACATTCAGCAAACTGTATACAAGCTCTTTCCCATAGAAACTTTGTCATTATACAAAATGGCAAAATAAAATATTATTAAATACACACCATAATATGTGGCTTTCAGGTTTTATGCATAAGGCAACATAACTAAAATCTTTAAAGTGCATTGTGTGTATATATGTGTGTGTGTGTGTGTGTGTGTGTGTGTGTGTGTGTGTGTGTGTGTGTGTGTGTGTGTGTGTGTGTGTGTGTGTGAATAGAACATACAATCTGTAGTGAAACAATTACAGGCGACTTGCAGTGGAAACAATTTAGAGGCTCAGTGACAACCAAGGATGAAGAGATTATCCAGATGTTAGGGATTTAATCATTCTGGAATAACATTTATTGCCACCATCCTGTAGCAGAAGGGTTAAATGACTGGCTTGCTATATATCAGTAATTTCTTTGCAACATAAACCTTGTGAATTCTCAGGTATTATCAGACAGAGAAGGGTGGGTAATGTGAACGTGAGATTCAACTTGGATTAACAGCGGTGTTATGCGTAACATTTAATCTACCAGTGGGGACAGCAACACATTGTAAAGCAATGCGTCTTGATGTGGAACAATAAAAATCCTACTCTGCTTTTAAAACCGTGAGGCAGATCAGTGTAATGTTCTAAGTACAGCATTTAATATGAGGGGGAGGACTTTTCTACGATAATTGTGGCTCAGAAAAACCGCATGCAGGCACTCAATACATTTACCTGCTAAAGACCCATTATATAAGTAGAAGGGTCCCTGGCATGTGCAGTGAGTTTCTGGTTCAGTGTTCAGTGTGGCCCCCTGTGCACAATTTGTGCAGCTGGAACAGATTTCACTTTAGTCAAAATGTCACAGAAAGCCATCATTACAATTCAATGGAAAAATTGTTCTACTAAATGTTGGTACCAAATGAGCCAAATAAGGCAACATTTACTTTGATTTATATAATAGCTGCATTAGTAAGATTTATCATGCTATCAAGCTGCACAGTTATGAAATATAGTATTTAGATGGCTGTTGCATCTAATGTCAAAGCCTCAGTTTAATATCGAGGAGGGAGAGACAGCCATCAACAATCTGGTATCTGACAGATCACTTTCAATCCAACTTTAAATCTGCAGCATTCATTATCCTGTAAATACGTTTATTTGAAAAAAGTGAGTTAAATAAGAAGTAAATGTGTTTTCTGCACTCACGTCAAGGCTTATTTTAACACATTTATGATGCCAACCTCTTTTACTTTCCACTTACAGTGCATTACGGGTCATTATAATCATTGTCTGCATTCAACTTCCTATCATTAGCGGTACATCAGCCTCTGAGCACAGAGAAATATTAACATTTTTAGTGCTTCCTAGGATGTTTTGAAATAGCTTTTTATCAAAGTGGTGCTACGCTTATCCCTTCAATATTAGCACTTGAAGTGTATGGACAGATATCTTTAGCAGATCTCCAACTTGATGTGACCTTGATAACCCCAGGGAGACACAGAAGCCAGAGGTGATAATCTCATTGCAGAGAAATTGACAGCAGATAAGCTAAACAGAGTTCAGATTTTCCTTAAATAGAGCTACCCCTTTACTGCCAGAGGTAGCTAACTATCTGTAAGTGAATTTATGATCTCCTCCCTCTCTTGGGAGTCTCAATATTCCAGTGAAGCAATGGTAAATGTAAGTCCTTCATTAAATGGACAGTATCATTGAAAAATTATCTCTGATTTCTTACTTAAGCATGTTTTATTCTGTAAGTAAACCTCAGGCAAATGTCTGCTTGCCTTACTGTTTTCATATATTTTTCCATTTCAGCTTCCAATCTCTATGTCCCCTGGCTTGTTTGTCAGTATCCATACTGATTGTTTTTCCTTTCCTTCCCTCTGTTTACTATAGGATTGAAAAGCAGAGAAGGGAATTTCAACAAAAAATGATTGAGGGAGGTGTTTTTAGTGCTCACCTATTTGATCAGTTGTAAGGCCTAAAGGTATGATGATGTATAAGATGAAACATGTGTGAAGAAAACATCTCCCTGGCTTAAAACAGTTTCATTATCTGCAGCGTTTTAATCATAACAATGAAATATAACCTTATATAATCTACAGGGTGATTTAAAAGTCGCAGTACACCCTTTTATTTCAAAAACTCTACAGGAATTGGGCCGATTGGCCGATTTCAAGATGGCGCCCATGTTTGGTACATACCATAAAGATAGACCACGTCACCCATACCTTACTGGAGTATTCAGGTTTCCCAATTTCCTGTAGAGTTTTTGAAATAAAAGGGTGTACTGCGACTTTTGAATCACCCTGTATATACTCTTAAAGGGTTGTGTATATTGTTTAAATATGACATCAGCGATATAATAGAGCAATTACAGGCTGGGTAAATGGATAAATTCCCTGGAATGTTAAGATCTATTAGTGTGCTTACCCACTGTTATTCAAATGCTATGTCTGACTTGCAAACACATATACAATTAAAACCTATATTATTCTATGTGTACATACCCATTTGTATTTAAACTTTCATCTTCATGTTGCTTGTTCTATTTCATTGGTTTCAAAGTATGTTACTGCACTTGAAAAAGTACATACATATACATACTCACTAAGGGCCAGAGCCATTAAGGAGAGCAAAGCATAAAAAAGGAGTAACTTTGCACCTGGGCAAAACGATTGTTGCATTGGAGGGGGGGGGGGACATTTAAAATGTGCAGACAGAATTATAGTTTGGATAGAGCATGTCCTAGATCAACTTTAAATTTCAGTATAAAAAAAAATCTTTCAAGTATTTGTGTGCTAGATGAAAATACAGCCGGTATTAAACTTATGTGCAAAATAATCACCCAATTTTCACCCCCTGCATTGTAACATGGTTTGTCCCAAAAACATTTACTCCTTTCTTTTGCCTTGCTCTCCTTAATGACTCAGGCCCTAAGTATGTATTTTTTCCATTGCTTTCAATGACCCATTCATTTATATAGCTCAATCAAAGGAGATGTACTCTACATGTAATGAATGAGTTATAGACATGAGTGGGTCATATAATTTGTTTCCAAGATCAATAGAGATTTAATTCATTTCTATTCATATGCGGTCAAAGCAGGTTGTCCCCGGGACTCCCCTTACCACAAGTCCATCACTTTGTCACCAGCTGAGAAACCACTTGTGATTGGCTGAGCAGCTAAGGGGAGTCACAGTCAATTGAGGTCATGTTCATTCTGCAGATGGACTCTCAGTGAAGCAGTTTATTTAGACTATTATTGTGTATTTCCTGTGGATTACCCTTTGCATTGAAAGAGTTTCCATTCCCTATTGAATTATAAGTTTTGGACATTTAGCATTGAATTAAAGGGTTTAAGAATGCCATTGGATTAAAACTTTCACGAATACCCATTGGAATATTATAGTGTCAAAAAGTGGTGAACAAGGGTATGGGGAATGTTTTACTTATTTAAATATTATTTTTACAAATGTGTGTTTAGATTTACTTTTATAACACATTTGTAAAATGGGTAGAAGAGTCCCGTTGCTTTTAAACGCAAGTCTTTGTGAGAGTGAAACCTGCTCTCTTTTTTGTTTGTTGTCCCTTCCCCCATAAAAGCTCTAGTTCTGCACTGACCAGGTTGGTGCTTATTTTGGGTTTCCCATTTATACTTTGCCAGCCAGGTGCTAGTTACCGCTTTAACAGTAAGACCCCAAGCTTGTTGTCGCCTTTTTTACTCATATCTAGCCCAGGTTATATAGAGTTGATGCTAGGTACGAATTTCAGGGCAGGCTACTCTTTCCAATAACAAAAATCAATTACTAGAGGTGCTGCTACCATTTATTTAAATAGACTGTTTTTTTCAATGGTGTTTCTACTGTAAATCCAATTGTAACTAATGGGCTAATTAAATGAATAGGAAAAGCTCAATGACATTTTCTTTTCACGTCAATGCGAACACATTCAGGGCCTTATGTAGAGTCGGACATAAAAAGCGCCTATTCAAAAAGTGTGCATGCACAGTAGCCAAGTACGTCCCCATTCTGCTTCTCCGTGCTTAGAGAGACGGACAGAGGGAAGTAGTGGGCAAGCCTAGCAAAGTAAGGGCATGTTAAAGCTCTTATCTACTATGCTGAGGGTGCAGTAACAACAGATAGGCCTCTAGGAGACGTATCTATTGCAGCTGCTTCTCCCCTGGTGCAAGATCCATGCTGATGATGTGACCATCAGCATTGACCTTTCTGTACTTCAAAATAATTAAAGAAATAAATTTAAAAAACAAAAAACATTGTGCCCCAAACATCTTTACCAGTCCTAATGCTGCCAACCTAGACTGGCACTAGCAAAGCCGGTGCCCCCCCCCCCCCCCACCCAAAATATACTAGTACTAGCTCTAGGCTTTGCCAGTCCTGCCATAATGCCAAACCAATCCTAGGCTGGTCAGCACGAGGCACCTCCCTAATAATAACCAGCCCTGTGCTGATACCAATAGGGCTCTTCCCATACCCTTGGTGCAGTGGGTGCAGAGCATATTTTACATAGGTATACCGCATATCAAATTCATGAGTTGCACATGCAGATTGCAACGATAGTGGGTAACTAACCTTAATGTGTTTTTACGCTATATTGTGTTTATAGTTAATATAAGTCATTTATATGTTCTGCTGTTTCTTTCAGACAATACAGTGCTCTGTTGTATTGATGCTTCTGTAGTACTTTGCTGTGGGTATCTAATCCTTCAGTGCAATAAGTAAAATATACATTTTTTTCTGCTTTCAAATGTTATCTGTAATTTTTTGCCTTTATATGTCCTCACTAGGCGAAGAAAGAAATATATGCACTGCTCTAGTCTTCAACAGAAAACTTATACCTGACCTCATGCAGAAATTGTGTACAAAGCTGCCTTGTTTATTTATATATTAGCAGGCAACAAAAAGGCAACAATCACATATTTACTTGTGCAATGTAACATTTGCTTCTTCAATTAAAATGATCATAATAATAATAATACTCAATAAATAATAGTAGTAATAAACATTACTATGTAAATATATTTTTATTACATTTCGGGCAAAAAACTCTTGTGTGTATTTATAAAATCACAAGGAATTATATTATATGGGTTAACTGGCCACACAGGAAAGACATGAACAACCTTCCCCATAAGGTATTTGGCTGCCTACCATTTTTTGGGACATACACAAGTCCAAGGGATCTGCACACGAGTGGTCACCTGGTGACTACACAGATGTTGGCAGTTCACTGCCACTGTGCTGGTGTCATCCACACCTATGAGTGCCAGCCAAGCTCTCATAAGTCTGAATGACCCACACAGCATTGCATCCTCCCAGTGACTCTAAACGCTGGCACACAGATTTTGGGGTCATTCAGGACCTATCATAGGCTCACTCTTAGCCCTGATTGACCCCAGAACATCTGGAGGGCATCAAGATGTGGAGTTACCAGGAGGATCTGAAGAGGACCTGCTTCACAGATAAGAGACTAAGGGCTAGATTTACTAAGCTGCGGGTTTGAAAAAGTGTGGATGTTGCCTATAGCAACCAATCAGATTCTAGCTTTCATTTATTTAGTGCTTTCTACAAAATGAAAGCTAGAATCTGATTGGTTGCTATAGGCAACATCCCCACTTTTTCAAATCCACAGTTTAGTAAATCTAGACCTAAGGCAGAGTTGGGAGGGTGAAAATTGGGATGGGTAATCTGTGAAATATATGACCGGCACTACACTGGTTGAGATCACAATGTATTGCCTAATTATTTTCTACACCTAGATGGTGCTAGTGACAAGTAAAAAAACCAGCTGTATTCTACGGTGACCATTGTATTCCATACTTGCCTACTTCTCAATCTCTGGGAGATCTTGAAAGAGAAAATCATATGACAGGGGGCAGAAAGGGGTGTAATTTCCCCGTGCTGAAAAATGGCAATATTCACAGCATTTTATAGCAGGGGGCTGGGCATAATGATGCAAAATCCCCTCAATATACCCTGCCTCCATCGCACCCGGGAGGATGCCTATTCTTCCGGGAGTCCGGGAGAAATCCCCGAAACTCAGGAGCTTCCTGGAAATCCCTGGAGAGAAGGCAGCTATGTTGTATTGTAATGTGGGTGTAAAATGTGTAATAAAAAAAGCAAAACTATAAAACAGTCAGGCAATGCTAAAACACTGTTTACATAGTTATGTACTAAATACAGTGCGTATACTAGGTTACTAATAGTGTTGGTCACAGAAAGCATCCACAGACATTTTCCCCGAGTACTATCCAGAGAAAATTAGTGTCCGAATGGTTTTAAGCTCTTTTTATAAGTCTTTAGACATGTGTCACTTGTTCAACCTTGCTGACTGGCTACCAGAACCAGAAAACATGTGTGCCCACTGAGGTCTAATGAAAGTATTATGAAAACTATAGAACCAGCAGTAAATATTTACGTACCTAATCTCCCTGATTCCACTTATCTATGAGCACAATAGCATGTTAGCAGAAATTCAGATTACTAGTATATATCATTGTAAAATGATTTAAGTAAACATTTTGTGGATTACTAATACCACTTTCATACTGCCGCCCCGGCAATATCCCGGGTTGTTAATCCGGGATATTGCCGGGGCACAGGGCAGTATAGATAACAAGATTCCCGGGTCGGGCGGGTTCATACTGCACCTGCCCGACCCGGGTTTTAGAAAAAAAAAGTGTTAAAAAAGATTTTAATTAAAAAAAAATACATAAGAAATGTTTACTTAACTTATTTTCAGGCAGCGGTGTCTCCGGTGCGTTGCAGGCTGTCAGGGGGACCTCTGGGTACTAAAATGACGTAATTTCTAGTCCATTAGAAATTACGTCATTTTAGTACCCAGAGGTCCCCCTGACAGCCTGCAACGCACCGGAGACACCGCTGCCTGAAAATAAGTTAAGTAAACATTTCTTATGTATTTTTTATTAATTAAAATCTTTTTTTTTTACTTCACAATTTTTTTTTTTCGCTGTATGAATGGTGAGACCCGGGAATTACACGGGTTACACCATTCATACTGCAGGCGAGCGGGGTCCAACACGGGAATTACCCCTCGCAAAATCCCGTGTCTAAGTCCCGGGATTTTAGACCCGGGATTTTGTGGTTGGACTATTCATACTGCCCCAAGACCCGTTTTTTTCAGCGTGCCTCTGCAAAAACCCTGGTTTTTGGTGCAGTATGAATGGGGTATTAGTGACAAATATATTTTATACATTCACATTTGCTTATTTATATACACAAGTAGTTACTTAAAACAAACCAATAAACAGTATTACTCACCGCATTGCTGCAAGGAATGTCCTTCACTTTCAGCCATGCAAGGTCTAAAGTGCCTTCTCCTTTGTAGCAAGACTGTAGTCTTTCTTTAATTCGGTCATTAATTTGTTTCAAAACAAACACACACAAGGCAGACTCATCCAGTGATTTCATTCGCCTCTTCTGACCCTTGGAGAAAATGGTAAATAGAACATCATCACCAGGTTTGATTCCCAAAGATTTAGCAAGTATGGATCCAGCTTTGGACAAATAAGCTGCTTGAAGAAGCCTGTATTCCACACCATTCTTCTCACATCCAATCGGAACCTCAACATAAGAGTTAAAAGCTGTGTCCTCTTTGCACAAACGTACTAACTTAGATGTGTAGATCTGTTCTTTTGTAGTAGAACCAGGTGGAGATGTCATCTCTGGCTGAAGTGTCAAGAAGTAAACATAGTTACCACTGCTAAAACCATATATGTAATAGATGTCAAAGTCTGGAATCACGTTAAAAGTATCTGAGGGTATTTTTATCATTGATGCCACAAATTCATCGTGGAAAACATATGCAAACATCCCATCAGCCTCTGAGTTCCTAGTGAGCTTTCTGCTTGAAATGGTGGGAAAATATTCGGGTTTCCCATCAACTGATGTGGCAATAAACAATTTGTCATCAAGATTGTTGTTTGAAACAATAACTCCAAAAACAGAGCCACTCTCGTTGACCCCTGAGAGGTAATGTTCTTTCTTATGGAAAGGCTCACCGAGTTTAAAGAGGTCCTCAAGCCTGAGAAGCTTGCAAATACCTTGATAAAGGCTTCCGCAGGCAATTAACCTATTTTCTTTATAGTCTATTAGCAGCATTTTGTTGACATTGTTAGTATACACCAATGGCTCATTGCACGGCTGGACTATTCTAGGAGGGTAACACTTTGGGTTGTCTTCATCTGGTCCAGTCTGGTGGGTCAGTAAGACCTTTAAGTCTTCAGAAAGCTTATAGATTCTGTTAATAGCTCCTAGGTAAATGTGTCCAGTCCTTTCATCAACTACCAAGTGGTTAAAAGTCCAGTCAGCTTGTTCAGCATAGAAAGTGGTAACATTTATTTTTGTCTGTGAAATTTTTTGGGAGATAGTCGACACTGTGGTTAATAATGTAAAGTGGGCAATTGCACAAATCCAGCTCCATCTCGCAGATGCCATATTTGTAACCAAATGTTTTATTTTGTGTGATCTTCAAGATAATAAGTCTGCTCCTTTTTGTCCTGCCAAGAAAGAAGAGTGCATTTCAGTACATGTGTCAAAACCAAACACAACAGCTTTTGACACTTGGTAGTCCCTTCTGCCAAAGATTATTTTTTTTCCCACTCAATTTCTCAAAACTATACAATTTCTTTGGTTAAGAGCTAAATTTATAAAATATATGTTAAAAATATATATTTAACTATGTGAAGCATACATAAAATTTAGAGGTATAATTAAGTAAAGAGTCATAAAGCCATATTTTGCAACTTAGACCAGAAATGTTATAGGTATTGGGCACTTTATATAATCATAAACTCAGTTAGTACTATGCACTCACATTTAATACACACAGAAGAGTACTGGAACGTGCAAGTGATAAAGTGTGATACAAATATTTTCTAATTAGAGATAGAGAAATATAGAAAATTCCAATACAGGGATCATTTAGTGTAACTAGACGGCTTCTCAATTGTATCTTGTAGAGTTTCCCATGACCTGGCCCTTCAAATATTCACATTTCTTATCCATTAGTTCATATGTTATGGTTAGGGTACAACTGAACAAAAAATCCAAATTAATTTATATAAAAACAACTATCATAAAAACTATATGTAGATTTCAAGGGCTCCTCGGATGTTAACATACTATAGATAAATGTTTGATAATGTGGGCTACCTTCTTTTCCTATGCATAGTATATTTTTGTTCAGTAAGCCTAGTGGATGTTTCTAAAATGCCAGATAATAATGTCTATTATGATATTGGAACTTTTGAATATACATTTGTACAGGATACAAGAATTCTTGTACAAGATGTCCTTTTATATTGAACCCACTTGTATTTTTATTTTCACCGTCAATCAGGAAGGGAGGAATCTTACTTCACTAAAAGGTACATTACTGATTAGGGAGTAAACATATATTTGTGTATGGCTTTAGTTAATATAATTGGTACAATCGCTGCTTTTCATTATATTTTTAAACCATAATTAAAATGAAATTGATGCTTGTAAATTAGTAATGGTCTTTATTGTTGGTGCTCCAGTTTCCTCCCACACTCCAAAAAACATACTGGTAGGTTAATTGGCTGCTAATAAATTGACCCTAGTCTGTGTGTCTGTCTGTGTCTGTGTGTTAGGGAATTTAGACTGTAATCCCCAAAGGGGAGTTCTCTGTACAGCGCTGCGGAATCAGTGCCGCTATATAAATAAATGGTGATGATGATGATGATGATCCTATCATTACTAGCAAAGGTGTTACACACTTGTAAAGAGCAACTAAAATTACTAAGAAATATTTCACACTATTGAAATACCCGCCATTCAGACAGTATAGGGGTGGAACTGTCAGGAAAACTATGTCCTACAGCAGTCCCAGCAAAGCATGGTAGTCCGGGAGAAATCGGATAGGGAAGAAGTGGAGCAGCAGGGAGCAGGAGGGAGCGTGGCAGAGCTAATGACTCCAGGCATCAGAACTGGGGAGTATCAGGCCAAAGTCACTATCCATCTCTTTGCTGACAGGACAAATGAGGTCCTGATCAGACTGCTGTGGTGACTACTGGGACCACTATCTTCAACTGAGTGAAGAAACCCTCATTGACTACTCTCCTGCAGAGACAGGAAAGAATTCTAGAGACTGCTTATGTTGTGATCACCACTGAAAAAACTTTCTGAAACCCTGTGATAACTATTGCTGTATTTATATTGATGCTACTGACAGTGTATTATACACCAGAGGCTGCATTATAATCATTACTTGAATAGTGTGCTCAAAAGCAGGGACCAGTGTTACCCTTTGGTGGGTAAAACCTAGAGACTACACTAACTCCAGACACTGAGGAATTTTTCCCTATCACTGGAGATGCCTCAGTCATAAGTGGAGTGAATTCTACATGCCAAGGTCACTTCCCTCAGTCCACATCTGCCATAGGACCCATTAAAGACTGTAGTGCTATCCCTACTAAGCATTGTGGATTGTCATTACCTCTGTATTCATCACATTCTGATTCTCTTGGAATTACCAATACTGGGCAACAGCACCAATGAGAGGTATCAATTGGGACTTGGGAATTTCAGTGTTTGTTTAGTTAGATTCAGAATGTGAAGTAACCTGCATGTGAGCATAGCCTTTCATTAATATGGCAAACTGTCAGATGTTTGATTGTTGCCATTGTCCATTGGTGATCCTCATACTTATTGCCATAGTAGAATATACACAATATTTTACAGAGAGTGATATGCTTGCTCAGTTACATTTGTTACATACTGATTTTTACCACTTCTGTTTAATATTTACTACTTTTTCTAAGAAAATGTTCACTACCCTATATTTGCCTATTAAATAAGCCAGAGTGATTTCCCTTTATATTATGTGTGGTGCGTTAAGTGTGTTTAACGTAATGGTATTGGGCCGGGATCTCCTGAATCGACTCCTAATGAAGACACCTGGCCTTTTGCGACCCAGCAGACTCCGACAAGATTTGTGCGGAGGCTCATGGCACTGGAGATTGAAGGTGAGGAGGAAAGACCAAACCACAAATATATTTACAAAACCGCCAGGAAGTCGAGATGCCAAAAAAATGTTTGATTACAATCTATAGTGAAAAAAACTATTATTTTAAAAATAATATTACTCCCAAAAATCCTTCATGTAATGTTGTGTGTAAAGATATATCTCTCATTGGACAAAACCAAGTGCAGACGGGTTTCAATTTGTGTAATACAGATCTCAGCAATCTGATTAAACCTCTCTGATGCTGGATGGAGATGGTAAATTATTATGGAACCAGATGGTAACATTCCTAGATGTAACAGACCACGAAAGATTAATAACCTCAGTTGCCAAGCAACTCCACACAGATGCTATGGGCATTGGGGTGAAAGGGTTAGAGTGCCATTCTAAGGCTATGTATCACTGCAAGGATCCCTGTGGCATTGTTATTGTGCAGTTGAAACATCTCTCTATTCTATAAGATTTCTCTGTTCCCTGGGTTTCTGTGTGTTAAGAATGGCTGTGGGTCAGTAAAGAGGTCCTGAGTGGGACCTGTAAAACCACATCATGTAAAGTGGAGGTCACACTTTGAAGAGACAGCTTCCTAAGCAACAAATGTCAGAGTTTTAAATCACTGAAGAATTAGTTAAACCCTCAAAAGAAGAACTGCCAGCAGGGCAAATTTAGCCTTATGTTGTCTGCTGTGGTGAACACACAGAAACATTCATAATCTGATTGTGATGAGAGAGAACGTGAGAGAAACATACAGAACTGCAATAGCCATTAGGGTTAGCGGAGGCTTTCTTTTATACTAGTATCTGTATTCAAACTCATACAGAACACATTACTCACAATGCAAGGCTCCCCCTCAAAACAAAAAAACCCAGCTTAAATAAAGATTTAATAACATCTTTCTAAGGTCCTTTCAAACCAACCCAGATTTCTGCAATATTTAAAGAAGTCATCAAGTCACATTTAACCTTAGGCTGCATTCTGTTGGGACATGAAAACTCGGATGACATCAAACGTTGTGATCGGTTGCATCCAGTTTGTGTTTGGAAGAAGCAATGTCAGAAAGTGCCCAGCTGCTCCTGGGTAAGCTCACTCAGAATCAATTTCAGATCACTTCCAGCCAACAATGGAGAAGTAGCTTGTGGCCCTGCCAGAGGACACCCACGAGCTATGAAGTAGAGCTGTAATTTTTTTTTTTGTGCCTGGGACGAGAAGGAAAACTGCCACCCCCCAAGACCTCAATTTTAACCAAATGAACCTAAAATGTTCATAAACTGCACCCCCTTCAGTGTTGTGCTCTAGTTATGGCCCTGCTATGAAGGAACTACTCAGCAGTATGCCTATCTTCCCTTGGACACAGGAGGCTGTAAATGGCTGACCACTGATCTCGCTGCAGAATAATTTTTGCCAGTGCAAACACACAATGTTGACATAACTTATGGGACACCTAACTACATATAATACACCTTGATAAAAAATGCATTCTCTTTAGTAGGTAAAAGTAAAGAGCAAATGCTTAAACAACCCAACATTTTATCCAACGGAATATTCTATGAATACCCATGTGTACATTACCCCTGCACATTCTGTTAATGAAAAGGATTGTACATGAGCCTCTGTCTGTTCATTTTAGTTTGACCTTTATACCTTTATAACTGGACACAGCAAGTGATGGCAGCACTTCAGAATATTGTGAACATCACTTCAGAATATGTTACCACTTTATAAAGGTTAGTAATAGTTATACAACCTAAAGGTTCATTTGAATTTCAGCTAAAACAATATGAATCGCTCTGGGTCAGACTTACACCCTGGGGTAAATTTATCACTATCACACTGATAATATTAGTCACTGCTTAGAATGGCATTTTGTCCCGATGGAGGCAGAGATTAGATAGTTGAGGAAATCTGTAATTTTGGATTTTAATGTTCCCAAATTAATGGGATTATTAGGAAAACTTATAGCTGCTTTACTGCTTTTACCACTCAAAGTGAAGGATGAAGTGGAAAATTATAAACTAACGTTAAGTCGCATTAATGTTGTCAGAAACACACTCCCGGCTTTCGTGACTTTGGGGTATTTGCTGTATGAGGTCACACACGATTCCAGCCCGCAGCTCTCTACTTATCACACAGGTTATAGACCAACTGAATCACCCACACACCGCGCTCTCATCCCCCCCCAAACACACACACACACACACACACACACACACACACACACACTTCAGGTTTACCACCTGTTGCAAAGGGCTAACTCTTCACACCTCCAGACTGTTACACAGATGTCAATGCAAGCACACACTAGGCTTATTAGTCAAATGTATCAACAAATCACACACAGGCATTCAAAGGGTTAACTTGGTTGAGCTATATTCTTCTTAACAGGCTAATGGATTCGTTAGAGTATCAAGGACGCCACTTACTAAATTTATAGATTTAATATATAAAAGTACAGGGTATTCACATATAAAAATAAAATGAATAAACAATTGACATAACATACACAAGCAAAGCAGTTTAAAATAAAAGGGGTTGTATTCAGAGTATAACTTACATGAGTTGTATAATCTGTTCCATGGGAAATTGGTTAGGAAGATGGACAGTTTATCAATGTGGATTGATTTTCCCAAAAGACTGACAATTTGTCCCTTCACAACACAGGTTTTTAAGCAATTAGGTAATTTAAGAAACGTGGATTCTCCCCTTGGCAGAAATGATCAAAAAACTCTAAAATTCACTTTATATCTTTTGTGGATTTAGTAATGAAGAATGCTCCGCCTCATTATCAGCAGGCTAGATTAACTATGGGCCTCTCCACAAAATTAGGCCCAGGCCAGCCGGGAGGAATCACTTTTTTATTTTTGTTATTATTTTTACCCTCTTTTTAGCCGTTGGGAGGGGAGGGGCGGAGCTAATCAGGCCGGCCCTGTCAGTCACCTAATGGAGATAGGTAGCCCAGCAACAAATCAGACTGCTGCTAGGCTGCCTGTCATTGAAGTAGGGCTGGATTAACAATGTGCCTGCTGGGGCTGCAGCCCCAGGTCTCCACAAAATTAGGCCCAGGCCATCCGGGAAGAATCGCTTTTTCTTTTTTTTGGCTATTATTTCCCCCCCTCTTTTAGCCAACAGGAGGGGGCGGAGCTAATTGGGGAGGGGCCAATCGGGCTGGCCCTGTCTGTCATCTAATGGAGACAGGCAACCTAGGAACAAATTAGAACTGCTGCCAGGCTGCGTGTCATTGCAGAGCGCACTGCGGAGCCAAGTTTTTAGTCTCATTTAAAGAGGCTTCCTTTCCTGCTCTCTGCACTCACGTATCAGCAGGTAAGTACAAGGGGTGGGGGCGTTACATGGCTGGGGGAGCTGGTGTTCATATGAACCTGTCAATCATTGTGTATGTTTCAAACTCCTTACCACCACTTACAAAGCTCTCTCACAGTCTACTAACCCCCTATATCTGTAACCTCCTCTCCATTCACACTCATGCCCAATCCCTGCACACGGAAAATGACCGTCGCTTCTCCTCCACTGATCACCTCTTACCACTTCAGTATCCAAGACTTCTCCCGTGCCACCACCCTTCACTGGAATGACCTCCCTCGCTCCATCCGTCTCTCTCTCTATCTGTGCTCCTTCAAACGGGCACTTACAACTCACCTGTTCCTCAAAGTCTACCAACCATCCACTTAACCCCCTCATCTCCTCCGCTCGTTCTCCCCTCTCTACTCCTGGCACCCTGTTCTCTCCCCTTGCTTCACTGGCTCCCTTTGTGCCTGATTCTGTTTACGCTCCCTTAGGATGTAAGCTCGTATGAGCAGGGCCCTCTTCCCTCCGGTCTCCACAGCTGTTCTTCTGCTCCGTCTTAACTGCATTAGCCTGCCTGGAGTTTCTGATGTATTGGTATTTTTTGTTTATTGTTCTGTACTGTTTCACCCTGTATAGCCTACTGTTTGTACTGTGTACAGCACTGCGGAAATCTTGTGGCGCCTAACAAATAAAAGATAATAATAATAATAATAATAATAATAATAATAATGTCTGTGGCACTGGGCTTTGTGTATGTCTTTTGCACTGTGCGTATGTCTGTGGCACTGTGTGCATGTATAATGCATTGGGTTTTGTGTATGTATATGGCATGGTGTGTATGTATAGTATATTGGGTTTTGTGTGTGTGTGTGTGTGTGTGTGTGTGTATGGCACTGTGTGTATGACTGCGGCACTGTGTGCATGTCTGTGGCACTGTGTGTATGTCTGTGGCACTGTGTGTATGTATATTGCATACGGTTTTGTGTATGTCTGTGGCACTGTGTGTATGTAAATTGCATAGGCTTTTGTGTATGTATATGGCATTGTGTGTATGTATATTATATTGGGTTTTGTGTGTGTGTATATGGCATTGTGTGTGTATATGGCCCTGTGTGTATGTATATGGCATTGTGTATGCATATTGTATAGGGTTGTGTGTGTGTATATAACGTTGTGTGTATATGACATTGTGTGTGTGTGTATATGGCATTGTGTGTGTATATGACATTGTGTGTGTGTGTATATATATATATATATATATATATATATATGGCATTGCGTGTGTATATGGCATTGTGTGTGTATGGCACTGTATGTATATATGTTGTATTGGGTTTTGTGTGTGTATATGGCATTGTGTATATGTGTGTTTGGCATTGTGTATGTATATGGCACTGTGTGTGTATATGGCACTGTGTATGTATATTGCATAAGGTTTTGGGTATGTATATGGCACTGTGTGTGTGCATATGTATATGACACTGTATGTGTGTGTGTGCGTATGTATATGGGATCATGGGATGTGAAGGATAGAATCCATGTCAGTTGTATTTGGCAGCATACAGCGATCAGCTGTATTTCTATAGTGATAAAAGTGATCTTCTCTGTTTGTCAGTTTAAAGATTTTCTCAATCTGTCCATTTGACTGTGGATTGATAAGGCAAGAATTTGCATGCAAATCATGGGCATTGGTAAATTGTGCCGACTCTGCTGAGGTTTTCTGAGGGTGGTTGTCTGATACAAACTCTTCTGTTAATCTATGCCTAAAATATATTGCCTTTAGTTTATCAAGGACATTGGAGGTCAATGTGTGTTTTAAATGTCCCAGTTAAAAACAAAACAAGAACCTTCCAATGCCTCATTCTGCTGAGATCCCTGTTGAAAGTCAGAGTCTTTCTTTACAAAAATACGGTGACAGAATACCTGCAACATGCCCAAAACATTTTTCCTCTTGATCTATTGCCGCTATTTTATTTGGCTCTTGTTTTAAGTACTTTGAGCTGGTCACCAGGTTGCCCTCTGTATTGTGTGGTGGTCACCAGGTTGCTGTATTGTGTGGTGGTCACTAGGTTGCCCTCTGTATTGTGTGGTGGTCACCAGGTGGCTCTCTGATTTATGTGGCGCTCATCAGGGTGCTCTGTATCGTGTATTGGTCACAGCAGTGCTGTGTATCATGAAGCAGTCACAAGGGTGTTGTGTGGGCTTCTGCTGCTGTACCACCTCCACTACAAGGTTGGATGTGCTGTGCATTCAGAGATGCTCTTCTGCATATCACCCATGGCTAATTGAGTTACTGTCGCCTTCCTGTCAGCTGGAGCCAGGATGGACATTCTCTTCTGATGTCTCTCATTAACAAGGCGTTTCAACCCACAGAACCGCCACTCACTGGATGTTTTTTGTTCTGAGCCCCGTTCTCTGTAAACTCTAGAGACTGTTGTGTGTGTACAAATCCCATGAGATTGGGTGAGGTGGGCCTACCTGTCTGGTTATGTTGCATGTTAACCTAGATACGCTTATGCACTGTACGTTGTTCCTTTGCTTGAAGTCATACATGTACTCCTTATTACGCTTACATCTCCGTAACTACTGGAACTTTGTTCTGGCTTTGTTTTTGTTTTAGTTTTATTCTATGTATTGTTTAAAATCTGAATAAAAATATTTGATAAAAAAAAAATCCCAGCAGTTTCTGAGGTACTCAAACAACCCATCCAGCATCAACAATCATTCCACAGTTAAGTCACTTATATCACATTTCTTTTACATTCTGGTGTTTGGCCTGAACAACAATTGTAATTTTGGACCACGTCTGCTGCTTTTATGCATTGAGTTTCTGCCACATGATTGGCTGATTAGATATCTGCACTAACTAGCAGGTATATATGTATATATAAATGTATATATATATATATATATATATATATATATATATATATCTCAATTAGGATCCGCACTGTCCATGGTCCTGGCCACGCCCACACCTACGCATCGCTGGCCCCACCTGTGACGGGACGGCACTTCTCGTAATAGGCCCTTAATAATTTTCATCCCCGGGCCCATGTGGCCCTTAATCTGTCTCTGGTTATCAGTGATGCCATGGACCAGGTCCCCAATCAGCCAAACTTCCTGTTGGAAACCTCTGCCTTTCAATATACTGAAGCAGATATTTAAAGTTAAGCTGGGGAATTATGAAGTATGTTGTCAATGTGGAGGACTAAAAACTGGATCTGTCTCAAATAGACCACAATTATTTTAAAATATCTTGACAAGTTCAAGCAAAGGTAATTGAACATATACATTTTTTTTTGAGGGGGGGGAATTGTACATTACACCAGGATTCTGCAATATTTATATAAGCCATTCAATCACATTTAAATTGAAGCTATATTCAGTTTGGGAAAAAAAAACTCTGATGCTAAAGACACCAAACATTGTAATCGCCTGATTGTATCCAGTTTGCATATGGAAGAGGCAATGCCAGAAAGTGCCCAGCTGTTCCTGGGAAAGCTCACTGAGGATCGGTTTCAGATCACTTCCAGCAAGCAATGGAGAAGGAGCTTAGTGGCTCTGCCAGAGGACACCTAAGGCAAGAGCTATGATGTAAATAAAACCCAGCAGTATGTCTACTGCTAATCTGCCAGTACATTATAGTGTTTACTTTCCCCCTCTGCTTGCATAACTATGTAGTTTCCTGGGACACAGGAGGCTGTGAATGGATGATAGCTGGGCTGACCTCTGTCCCAGCTGCAGTGTCATTTCTGCCAGTGCAAACACACAATGCTAACATAACTTATGGGACATTGGCATCTCCCTTGTTTATATTACCAATCCACACATGATATATCGTGATGAAAAATGCATTTTCATTATTAGGCAAAAGTAAAGAGCAAATGGCCAAATAACATAACATTTGGTAGAAAGTACGTTTTCACTTCTGATTCTATTCAGTACATATCTTGGACTGTATATATATATATATATATATATATATATTACACTTAAACAGTGTTTCACAGTGATTATATGCTTGCGAGCAGGGCCCTCTTACTTCTCTGTCTGTATGTATTACCCAGTATTGTTTTATTCAGATTTGTTACCAATTGTAGCGCTACAGAATTTGCTGGCGCTATATAAATAAATGTTGATGATGATGATGATAGATGTCTGGTGCCAAAAAAACTATCATATCTTTGTAAACTTGTTCAGGATTTTTAACCCTGCAGGCTCTATCTGAAAATCACTGCTGCACACTGCGTTAAAGTACTGCACACTGCATGAAAGTACTGCACATTCCGTTAAAGTACTGCACATTCCATTAAAAAAGAACTGCACATTCCGTTAAAGTACTGCACATTCCGTTAAAGAACTGCACATTCCGTTAAAGTACTGCACATTCCATTAAAAAAGAACTGCACATTCCGTTAAAGTACTGCACATTCCGTTAAAGAACTGCACATTCCGTTAAAGTACTGCACATTCCATTAAAAAAGAACTGCACATTCCGTTAAAGTACTGCACATTCCGTTAAAGTATTGTACATTCCGTTAAAGTATTGTATATGAGCCTCTGTCATTTTGGTTTGGCCTTTATAACTGGACAAAGCAAGTGATGGCTGCACTTCAATATATAAAGAGCGTCACTGCAGAATATGTTGCCACTTTATGAAGGTTAGTAATAATTATACAACCTAAATGTTCATTTGAATTTCACTTAACACGATATGAATCTGTCAGGGTCAGACTTACACCCTGTCTCCTTGCCTCCTCTTCCCTATGTGTAAATATATTGGTCCCCTAACCCTCACTTCCACACTGACAATATTAGTCACTGCTTAGAATGGCATTTTGTCCTGCTGAAGGCAAAGATTAGTTGAGGAAATCTGTAATTAGGATTCTAATGTACCCAAACTATTAGGATTACTGGGAAACTGATAGCTGATTTAATGTTATTGCCACACAAAGGGAAGAATGGAGTGGCAATTATAAATTAACTAAGAGTTACATTTCTGTTTCAAAATGATGAATTAGTCAGTGATCTATAGTAATGAGCAAACCTATTCCAATTTGATTTGCATTGATTTGCTACTCACATATTCCCAAGAAAACTAATCATTTTAGCAAACATCAAGAATTGTGAGGTTTCACTGTTCAAAGGATTAGAGAGAATAGACAACGAATTCACATTTGTTTGTCCTTTTGGAGATTTGAGGCGATTTTGATCAATTTAAGAAATGTGGGTAAATTTACCTTTAGCAGTTGAAGTTATCTCAAACCTCTAAAGTCACTGTACATTTTATTGTGTGGATTTAGCAATGAAAGAATGTTCCACCTTCTCATCAGTGACGTCATGACGTCGTTGACCCATCGCCCTGCCTTCTTGCTGAAAAGCTCAACCTCAGCAGATATTTTAACAGTTAGGCCGGGGAAATATTAAGTGTGTTGTCAATGTAGAGGAGTGGAGCATTCATTAAAGTCTGAATGTGTCCCAAATACACAGCAATTCTTTTAAAGCATTTTCTTGGAAAATGGAAGGCACACCTACTCCATAATGGTTATATATATTAGAACATTTGCCTAAGCAGAATTTTTTTCAAAAAAAGTGATTCCTGCCAAAACTGACACAGTACATAGTGGCCTTATGAGGGGAGGGGAAAGGGAGCTTTCATTAAGAAATGCAGGGCTTTATGTAGAGTTGGACACAATTTCCATCTATAACACAAGCATAAATTGCACCCCCCAGAAAAACCAGGGATAGAGCACCCTTCGGCCAGGTCTACATGGGTTATTTGAACATGCCATTACTATACTTGGCCTATGATTGCATGACCCTTACCTCTCCCAATCTACCTCTATAAACATAAGGGGGTATATTTACTAAACTGCGGCTTTGAAAAAGTGGAGATGTTGCCTATAGCAACCAATCAGGTTCTAGCTGTCATTTTGTAGAATGTACTAGATAAATGATAACTACAATCTGATTGGTTGCTATAGGCAACATCTCCACTTTTTCAAAACTACAGCTTGATAAATTTACCCCAGGGTGTAAGTCTGACCCAGAGCGATTCATAACGTGTTAACTGAAATTCAAATGAACCTATAGGTTGTGTAATTATTACTAACCTTTATAAAGTGGTAACATATTCTGAAGTGATGTTCACAATATTCTGAAGTGCTGCCATCACTTGCTGTGTCCAGTTATAAAGGCCAAACTAAAATGAACAGACAGAGGCTCATCTACAATCCTTTTCATTAGCAGAATATGCAGGGGTGATCTACCTCTATAAATATAAGGGGGTATATTTACTAAATTGCGGCTTTGAAAAAGTGGAGATGTTGCTTATAGCAACAAATCAGGTTCTAGCTGTCATTTTGTAGAATGCACTAAATAAATGATAACTACAATCTGATTGGTTGCTATAGGCAACATCTCTAAGCTGTGAAACCCGCAGTTTAGTAAATATACCCCAAGGAGTCATATACCCAAGATGCGACTGACTCTGCAAACAGACACAAGCATACAACTTTTTTGTGGGCATGCACAGTAGTAAAGCTATTTAAAATAGATCTAATTTAAAATAAGTTGGATGTACAAACTTTGTTTCCAATAGATAAGTGTTTGGCCCCACAATATTTCTTTATGAGTTTGAGAGGAGCCTTACATCACTACTTTGTGATATTGTGGGGCCCCTCTAATTATACTAGCTGACAGGTAACAACCTCCCACAAGATTTGTATGCTCCTATTCTGAAATAATCTTTACTGTTCTGAACACTTGGACGAGTGGATTGGCCACAGGGTGTACTGTCCCTGCTCACTTCAAACCTGGGGACATCCCAGACAAACAAGAGATGATATCTGATTTCAATAAGATTTTCAGACCCTAGTCAAACACACATTAAAAATGAGAACACATTAAAACGCAAAAGGTATCTGTTCAAACATCTGAAAGTGACTAATGGTTAATATACATTGACATTGATTCTACAAATTAAGTTTTTGTAGACTGAAAGTAGACATAGTAATTTATTTAAAGAAAAAAGTTATGATTTATAAAAAATATTCTGCACTGAGGTTTCAATAGTTAAAAATAGGCAAAAACGCTAATTCTGTTGTAGCAAAGCTTTCATTTACAAAACAATTTATTTCCATCTTCAGGCTGGTGAAGTTGGAAGTGACGTCCAATTTTACAGTGTTTTTGACCCTTTCCGCCACGAAAGAAAAATACGAAGGTTCAGTTCACCTTGTGCTAGAACATAAATAAGACATTTGATTTTGCCAGCTATCCTTTAACTAATTTTGAATATATATTCAAATAAATGTCACAATCAGAACTTTTACAGCTGTTGCAGTGTTAAACAACATATGGCTGTAGAATAACACAATCTCTAGCAATTTTTCAATGTTCTCAGCATATACAGCTGCAAAACTCACATTTCAGCTACAGTATAGTCTTACAAATTCCACATTTGCATACTTGTATGTGCACTGTGGATGCCAATCTGCAAAACTCATTCAGCTTGAGTAGCATGGGGACTAAACTTGCTTATTTTCACATGAGTCTGAAATTCACTTTTCTCCGTTACTTAATGTTTTCCCAACTGTCCAGATGACATGTACTCAGTGAAAGGCTGAGTATATTGTCACAGTTCTATGAATGGGAAATTCAAGGCGGAACTTTTTATCTGGATCAAGCTATTCTCTCGGTTACATCTCACTACCAATTTCACAGAGAAATGCACAGGCGGTTACCTCCATGCAATATAACAAAAGAGCCATCGTATCTTTTCTGCCATCATTTATCAACCCAGTGGAGAGAGAAATCCTAGAGAGAAGACGATGACGGTTCTATTTTCATCACAGTCAGCAGGGCATCACGTGGTAAAAAGAGCAGCAAAGGTGTAAGAGTGCAGAGTCACCACTTAAAAGTGGTAAAAAAGGGCACTATTTAAAAGGGGGTAAAAAAACACTGACCTTTGAAGAAAAATGTGACAACCTTTTAATTGTAGTTAATAATGGCATGTAGACAGGGTTGCTGAGAGGGGTGAACAGGATGGTGGGCGGTGCAGCGTATCCAGACCTGCCATGTGGGCCGACTGGAGGCAATTATTGTTAGGGTCAGGGGCAGGCTGGGCTGGGGGACAGGGGGGAATAAGCCCCCGGGCCCATCCCATAGTGGGCTACCAAGGGCTGGGTAATGGGCCACCTGCAGTTTTTTCCTTTAAAATGTTCCTAATAGGCTGCTGAGTCAAGCTTTGCCCCCCGGGCTAAAATTTTCCAGCCCTCCCCTGGTTAGGATGGATGGGGCACTGACCTTATCCTGCCACCCACATCCCCATCTGGGCTGGATTATAAATGAAAGTGTGGGGCTTTTTCCAAAACTACATGCACAACTTAGGGTCCACACAGTCACACGCCTACTATGCTGCCTGCACAGCCTAGGGGGGGGGGGGGGGGGGAGCAAAGAACTGGATGCACCAGGGTCTGAGATTCCGCTCAGTGACCCAGCATGTACAAATTAAAATAATGATAAAAAAAAGCTTATCTTTCAAAAAATGTCTATCTTATGAGGGGAACTCAATTCAGCGTGAGGTCCTGTAGCCTACAGGACCTCACGCAAGGCTCCAACAGGCTGTAGGAGCCTTGCGCAATATGTTTCAGTGGGATCTTTGGTACCAAAAAAACTGCTCAGCAAATATCAGCAATGTTTTAGGTGCCATAGTACCCGGAAGTGTGCTCAGCAGCACACCATGTGAGGCTCCTACGGACACTGCTTGTGCTGAATTGAATACTCCCTTATATGTCAGGAAAGTGTGATTCTTTGTAAATATTCAATACTAAAATTTATGTGTGTATATATATATATATGTGTGTCATATTTGTGGATTGCTTCCAATGTGCACTTGTTGATTTATTCACTTTAATAAACACTGTACCGCCGCAATCCTCCTTTTCTATCTCCAATAATAATATATATATTTTTATATTACTAAAATATTTTTTAACATTTTTTTTCATTTTTGTAAAAAAAAAATTAGATTCTATTTTGGAAAGTGGAACTGAAATCCCAAGTCAGGGCTACCAGTACCCCCGAGTACAGAACCGGGATGCCATGTCATGCATGTGCACATTGAATCAATACTATCGAGCGAATGAGTAAGAGTACATATACTGATGCCAGGCAGTATCTGGCGCTGGTGATATTTTCTAGGTAAATTCAGGTTATAATAGATTTGCTTTTGCTGCGATAAGTATCGATAGAAAATGTATGTTATGGCTGTATGCCGATAAATAGCCCTGAAACAGTGATAGACAACTCGGCAAACTTGCTTTGCATAACTGGGCACCATGGTGGCACAGTGATCAGGGTTGCTGACTCATAGCACTGGGGTCATTGGTCTAATTGTGACCTCTGCTCATGGCAGTGTTCTCTGTAGAATCATCATGGTTTTTTTTTCCTAATAATGTCATTGATTGTACAACATCAGTTATTGTAATTTTAAATGTTAACATCTTTAAAGTAGACATGAGCGGGCTCGGATTGCGCTAATCCGAGCCCACCCGAACAGTGCAGATCCGACGGGATCCGAGCACTGTTCGGGTATTTCCGGGGTGAAAAAAAAAACCGAAAGAGAGACTATAACGTCCAAGTCTCGCGTCGATCTCGCGAGACTCGGATGTCATAAATTCCCCGCTTGCGGCCGCCATTTTCATTAGGGGTCAGATCAGGGAAGGTTGTAGTAATGGTGCTCCTGCTCCTGTGTCCTGTCACTCTGTCCTGCTAATCCAGTGGTTACTTTGTGGTGTGCTCTGTCCTGCTGATCAGTCCAGTGGTGCTTTGTCCAGTGCTCTGTCCTGCTGAGTCCAGTGGTGCTTTGTCCAGTGCTCTGCCCTGCTGAGGCCAGTGGTGCTGTGTCCTGTGCTCTGTTCTGCTAACGCCATTGTTATTTTAAAATTATTAAAAAGTTATAAAAAAAAAATTATACAAAAATAATTTTAAAAAAATTATAAAAAAAAAGTATACAAAAATAATAAAAAAATATATAAAAAAATTATAAAAAAAGTCTATAAAAATTTCTACTGCAATATATAAATACGTTCACTGTTCCTGCAGTCCAGAAATATTAGTACTGCAATATATAAATACGTTCACTGTTCCTGCAGTCCAGAAATATTAGTACTGCAATATATAAATACGTTCACTGTTCCTGCAGTCCAGAAATATTAGTACCAGAGATTAAACTATAATGGAGTACAAAAATTTGGAGGATAAAGTAGGGAAAGATCAAGAACCACTTCCTCCTAATGCTGAAGTTGCTGCCACTAGTCATGACATAGACGATGAAATGCCATCAACGTCGTCTGCCAAGGGCGATACCCAATCTCCTAGTAGAGGGCATGTAAAATCCAAAGTTCACTAAAATTAGCAAAAAAAGAAAATTGAAATCATCTGAGGAGAAACGTAAACTTGCCAATATGCCATTTACAACACGGAGTGGCAAGGAACGACTTAGGCCCTGGCCCGTGTTCATGACTAGTGGTTCAGCTTAACCCAAGGATCTAAGCCCCCCTCTAAATAATTTAAGAGACTTAAGCTGTCATCAACAACACAGCAAACAACTCTGCCTTCTAAAGAGATGTCATCACAAATCCCCAAGGCGAGTCCAAGGGTGTTGGTGGTTGCGAAGCCTGACCTTCCCATCACTGTACGGGAAGAGGTGGCTCCTTCCACCATTTGCAGCACGCCCTCTGGATATGCTGGATCACCCACAGTCCAGTTACAGATTTGGCTAATGAAGGTGTCAATGTTGTACACCGGGAGGAGGATATTGATGTAGCTGGCGCTGAGGAGGAACTTGACGAGGAGGATGCTGATGTGGTTATCTTAAATGAGGCACCAGGGGGGGGAAACAGTTGTTGTCCATGGGATGAAAAAGCCCATCGTCATGCCTGGGCAGAAGACCAAAAAATGCACCTCTTCGGTCTGGAGTTATTTCTATCCCAATCCGGACAACAAATGTATGGCCATATGTACCTTATGTAAAGCTCAAATAAGCAGGGGTAAGGATCTTGGCCACCTAGGGACAACCTCCCTTATACGTCACCTGAAGAACCTTCATAACTCAGTGTTTAGTTCAGGACCTGTGGCTAGGACCGTCAGCAGTCCAGGGACACCTAAATCCCTTGGTCCTGTTGTATCCACACCAGCAACACCCTCCTCGTCAATTTCCTCCACGATCTCGATCAGAGATAGTCCTGCAGTCCAGAAATATTAGTACCAGAGATTAAATTACGTTCACTGTTCCTGCAGTCAGGAAATATTAGTACCAGAGATTAAACTACGTTCACTGTTCCTGCAGTCCAGAAATATTAGTACCAGAGATTAAACTACGTTCACTTTTCCTGCAGTCCAGAAATATTAGTACCAGAGATTAAACTACGTTCACTGTTCCTGATTGGTTTGTTAAAGTGCGAATGTCCTATTTCAACAACATCAGGGTGGGTGGGAGGGCCCAAGGACAATTCCATCTTGCACCTCTAGCAAACTCTTGCAAACTGCCATCCTGTCTGCCACTGCAGTGCCACTCCTAGATGGGCCACGTGTTTGTGCCGCCCACTTGTGTCGCTTAGCTTAGACATCCAGCTACCTCGGTGCAACCTTTTGGACTAAAAACAATATTGTGAGGTATGTGGTGTTCAGAATAGACTAGAAATTAGTGGAAATGAATGTTATTGAGGTTAATAATAGTGTAGGAGTGAAAAAAAATAAATATGGATTTTAGCACCTTTTTATGCTTTTTAAAAAAAAAATCAGAACCCAAAACCCAAAATCAGAACCAAAACCTTTCGTGGGGTGTTTTGGCAAAACAAATCAGAACCCAAAACCTCAAGCTAATCAGAACCCAAAACCCAAAATCCAAAACACCAAAAGTGGCCGGTGCACACCCTTACTTTAAAGGCACTGGTGGTCATGTGCTATGAGTGACAAATATATCATTATTAAGAAGACAACTTCATTTGCAGCGTCTCTCACAGTTCTCTGACTATAACAAATAAACTAGAACAATTTATTTGCAAAATGGGAACAAAAAGATGCAGAACAGTGAAATCTGCAAAACCTGCTCACTGAGCAATAGGGCAAAAATAAAAAAGTATTTTTGCACTTATTAATGGTTGCTCGGATGTCCTTAAGTCTATGCTCATGAGAAGGAGTCATGGGCCCATTTAAATATAGGGTAGTGCACAATCCCCGACATTTACTCGTGGAAAAAGTCCACTATCACTCAGCTGCCTGGGTGAGATATTATTGATAAATTATGGAAACAGAAGATTTTCTTTCGCCACAATAAACGAATATAGAAAATCAGCCCAATCTCCATAAAGTGATAAATAGACCTGCTAGTTTTGGCAACATGTCATTTACTGTGTGAAAGATATGTGTTTGTGTGAAAAGTGTCCCGACAGGAATCTTGTCTCCATGCAGGGTGGTCCAGGAGGGATAATAATCAATACATATTTATATAGTGCTTTCTCAAAGCACTCTGTTGCTTTTAAATTATTGCAGTGGATGAGGCAGTCATATTTAGCGCACTCAGCTGCTATTTTATGGAATCATTCACATAAGTCCTTGCCCCATTGAAGCTTACAGTCGAAATTCTCTAGCAAACACACACGCACATACACACACACACATACACACACACACACACACACATACACGCACACACACATACACGCACACACACATACACGCACACACATACACGCACACACATACACATACACGCACACTTTTTTGTCAGAAGCCAATTAACTTACCCGTATGGAATTCACTCAAACACGGAAAATACTAAACTGCAGCAAATATTAAGTATATTTGTGGTCAAGGAGGGATACTAAACTCCAGTGAATATTTAAAATATTGGGGTACAGAATAAAATTAAGACTCTTGCAAACATATAAGTTCCATATCGAAGCATGGTTCATGAATCCAGAAAAAAGGTTGCACTTTCCAAAGGCCTTCATCCTTAATTTGGATTCTCAGTGTACTGTGACATGTGCACTGCAAACATAAGGACTTCATCTTTCATCTTCTGGTACAGGTCAAAGAGCAGTATGGGAATTAACTTATCATTGCTGGCCCAGTGGTATCCCCTAACACTAGTAATGCAGAAAGAAGTAAATCTGTGCTGGAATGACTACACGTAGTGGTTCATTGAACCATGATCTTGCATCTGTATTTATGTTCCCTGCGAGCGTCTCAAGTTAACAAATTAAAAGTGATAGACACAAATATGATCACTATGCTCTTTAGTCAAAAATAGCTAATCTTACATGCTTTAAGCTTCTAACAAACGTTATGGTTTAGTACGTAAGCTCTTCAGGGCAGGGACCACAGTCCAACTGTTTTTATGCCCTTGCTCTTGTTATTCCCGTTATCTATTGACTTTTTCTTGTAATTTTGTAAGGCACTGTTTGTACTGTGTGTTGGAAAATAAACTTATACATTACATATATATATATATATATATATATATATATATATATATATATATATATAAATATATATATATATAGATAGATACATACATACATACATACATACATACATACATACATACATACATGGTTTAGCATTACCTGTAAGCTTTCACTATTCTACCGTTCATGTAACTTTTCTTCAACTCCTGGCAGAGGATAAGGCCAGAGGAGAAACACAGGTGGTTGGCTCATGGCACCTTCCCAATAAGGCGACAACAAAGAGAAAAGTGATAAGTATGGATTTACATCTTTAGAGCCATTAGGCACTTGTTTGGCATCCTATGTACCACCCACATATTCTACCCACATCTGCTTTACACAGATCATATCCTAGAAGAATGTAATTTTACTATCCCATTCTGAGATAATCTCTGAACACTCTTTTCCTCATTCCTTTAGGCTGCTTACAAACTAGCATTTAAGCACTGTGCCTGCTATATGTTTTAATGCAAGTACAAACCATGCAAACAGATGTAAATCTAAAATCTAAAATTCAATTTTATGTACCCAAATGCATTTGCGTTCATTCTTGCATTAGTGTACGTTTGCTTTGCAGCACTATTTTTTTGGGTGTTACTTTATACATTTGAATACGTTCAAAGCATGTCACCACATTTGAAAATGTCCAGTGATCTATATAGGATTGTATTTTGTATATATAACCAGTATTGCAAGTAGTTAATCAGTCTGTGCTGTAATTTACCCATTCATGTCAATGGTCAATTCATTTCAATGGCCCATTCATTTCAAATAAATTGTGCACTACATGTAGAAACTCCATAGAAATGAATAGGCCATTGACTTGAATGGAGCTTCCCAGTATTGTAAATTTGTTTAAAAAAGTCAGTAGAGATTTAGTCAATCTCTGTTGATGTGTGGTCAAAGTAGGGAGTCTCCTTGACTCCACTTAGATGCAGCCATTTGCATCTTGGCTAGCATGGGAAACAGCTTTTGACTGGCTGAAAAGTGGCTTTGTTTGTGGGAGCTCAGGAGAGCCGCGTGTAAATTGAGGCTTGCTTAGATTCTGTCATAGATGAGAATTTGCTGAGTGTGTTATAGTAAAGATACAAAACAACTTTTTTTTTTTTTTGTACGGACATCGGGAAGTTGTTCCTGTTTTATTAGCTAGGTTAGTCCAGTTTAAATGATGCTTCATAGCAATTGCATTTGTAACATATAAAATAAAAGGTTTTTGTAGATGTTCGCAATTTGGAAGTAAGTGTCTGAGAGGTGTGTCTGTTGTCAAGCAGGAGCATCTGCTACTCATTTAGAACTGATCGTATCTTGGAGATTGGGACAGTTGTGAGGGCGCATTAGTGTGAATAGTGTTATCGGGGATAAGAAAAGATGGGATTTCAAAGAGAGTCTAAAGATTTGAAAGTTGTGGGAAAGTTTGATCGAGCGTTATAGGGAATTCCATAAGTGGGGGGTAGCACGGGAGAAGTCTTATATGCCATGATTACCAGAGACGAGACATGGCGCTGGACAGAGGTAAATCTAAGAGGGCAGAAGGAAGAGTATTTTGATATGAGAATTGAGATGTATGCAGGGATAGTGTTGTTGAGGGCTTTGTAGGTAAGGGTGAGTAATTTGAATTTGATTCTGCAGGACACAGGGAGCCAATGTAGGGATTTGCAAAGTGGTGCAGCAGATGTGGAGTGGTGAGAGAGGAAGATCAATCTTGCAGCAGCATTTAGGATGGATTAAAGTGTAGATATATGGGTGTCAGGAAAGCCAGATAGTAGGAGGTTGCATTAGTCAAGATGGGAGATGAGAGAATAGATACGAGTTTTGGTAGCATGTTGAGTAAGAAAACGTCATATCCTGGCAATCATTTTAAGGTGGAGTCGGAATTTGGATGTGAGGAATAAAGCAGAGGGCGGAGTCAAGTGTGACACCAAGGTAGCGGGCTTGGGAGACTGAGGAAATTGTGATGTTATTGACAGTGAGGGAGATTTGAGCATGGGTGGTGACTCTGTCAGGAGGGAAAGTAATAAGCTCTGTTTTGGACATTTTGAGCTTTAGGTAGTGTTGGGACATCCATGTAGAGATAGCAGAAACACAGGTGGTTACACAAGGTAGTACAGAAGGAGGAAGGTCAGACAAAGTGATATAGATTTGGGTGCCATCAATGTAAAGATGGTACTGGAGGCCAAATGAGAAAATTAGTGCCCCAAGAGAAGAGGTGTACAATGAAAAAAGTAAAGGACCAAGAACAGAGCCTTGTGAGATTCCAACAGATAGTGGGAGTAGAGGGAAGGATGTGGCAGAGATAGAAACACTAAAGGCGCTAAAACACTAAATAATTGGAAATGGTTTGTAAGTATTTTTCCTTCATAGCTAACAGCAGCTGACAGGGTGTGTCTGCAGTGAGACTAATCAAAAAGAGCATCTTAAGAGAACTCATCTATAAGGTGGGAGTGTCAGCTGTCAAACCAACTGGGTGAAGGGGGTGCAAAGTATTTAATTCTGTATTGTTATTTTGTGTGGCGCGACCTATGCCAAGCTAGTTTTCCCAGTGACTAGGCAGGAGGTCTGTTTAGACAGATCTAGGGTCGCCTGGTGTCATCCTAACAAGAGTGTGCTGTGGATTATTGGTGATGTGTCCAATTAAAGAACCTTTATCCAAGAAAGAAGGTGTTGTGTCTGTTATCTGTTGGGTGTCTGTGTCACACCACATACACTGGCTTGCAACCTTTCCAATCGCAAGTTACGCATACGCTTGCATTCCACTCTGAATCAGGCCCCTAATATTTTTCTTTGAAAAGGTCAAGGGAAAATGGGAAATGCTTTATTGTCTACATTCCTGGCAGTGGTTAAAGAAGATAAAAGGCCTATCATGTTTCAAAAAATAAAAAAGTAGATAAACAAACCCAGCTGGAAATCTCAATGGCACTGCAGCTTCCTGTCAGTCTGCTAGAATTTTTCTGCCAGCCATTTTGATTTGTGTAGGAAACATTTATTTTGACTCCAATAAATGAAAATATAATAAAATTTGACCTGTTTATTTTATTGCAGAAATCAGTTCTACTTTACTGACAGATCACCTAGCTAAACAAAACATATTTTACTGTTCAGAATAAAATGATGGCAAAACGTATAGGAAGCAGACTCGATATCACACTGACTTTTACAGTAAGAACAGAGATTGTTCATAGCATCCAAATGAGATGGGCCTTTCAGGACCAGAGGTTTGTGTTAAGGGCTGAGCTCAGTCATTCTGTGTCTCTAGGTCATTCTAGAATATAGCAGCTGCATGTTCGCGGAATGGAAATCTCTCTATGTACCCGAGGCATTACCTTGTTAAAAGAGTGCCTATCACTGTCTAAGGACACAAACGAGCAGTCTCAGCACTGATGCAAATAATCAGTGTCACAGCATTTATTTGCTGTATAGCAAGCAAAAAAAAGAAAATCAAAATCGCAAAAACTAAATTGTTGAAATTGGCAGCAGAAGGGTATAATTTATTCTGTTTAGTTTAACTTTATCCACAATGGCTTCTTTAATTTGATATCAATATTGAACCTTTCTCACATAAACTAGTGACACAGGTGCTTTGACTAGTGGTTAAGGTGCTAAGAAAACAGAGTGAATCAATGATGTGTTAAGAGACGATTTTTTAATTGAGTCTAATGAAGGCAATATGAAAAGTTTCACTGTGTGAGGGATTACTGGCGGCAGGTGGTGAGGGTTAGTTTTTGCAAGGCAGTTTTTTTTATTTTAGTTCCATTTTATTGGAACGGCTGCCAGCATAAATCTTGGGAACGCGAACAGCGTAAAAAAACAGGGCCCCAGTCTTATAATTCATATTTATATGCATATATGCAAAATTATATGTAGTGAGTGTGTGTAAGCTATCTATGCCTATGATTAGCAAGGGTATAGAGTTCAATACCGTTTGATCTCTAACAAGATATAGGCAACATACGAATATTGATGATAATTTGTAAAGACTAGTTCTTCTAGCACTGCATTTCTCTTAACTGTCCTATTGACGGGGCCCTCTAAATTCAAACCCTCTATAAACCCCTGATAGAAGTTTTGTCTATTAGTTATTATCATCATCATCCTCATTTATTTATATAGCGCCACTAATTCTGCAGCGCTGTACAGAGAACTCATTCAGTCATATCATACTCATATGCCCCATTGGAGCTTACAGTCAAAATTCCCTAATATAGACACACACTCACAGACAGACACAGACAGACAGACAGAGAGGGTGACAGACAGAGACTAGGGTCAATTTTTTGTTTTTTTTATAGCCGCCAATTAACCTGCCAGTATGTTTTTTTGAAGTGTGGGAGGAAACCGGAGCACCCGGAGGAAACCCACGCAAACACAGTGGGAACATACAAACTCCACACAGATAAGGCCATGGTCAGGAATTGAACTCACGACCCCAGTGCTGTGAGGCAGAAGTGCTAACCACTAGGCCACTGTGCTGCCCAATGCAGCACATAGTTGTCACATGCTTACTGATTTAATAAGGGGAGTATATTTGTATGGAGTATACACAAACCATATAAAAGGTTTTAGTCACATTGCATCCTTTTGGCAATACAGTGCAGTCATTAATAGTAATGGGAAAGACCCCAAAAATATTAGAAATACATATGCGGACTGGGTGATAAGGAAAATAAATGGCATACATAAATGTCATGCATTTTAGGGCTATGGCAAACTTCATTTACATTTTTGATATTGAGTGCGGGGTTAAATTGACTAACTATGTGTAGCGGTAAATATGGTATTCAAAGCTCATCTGCAAGTTATTATGGCTACACAATCTGCACAACTCCAAGTGATAAAATCTGCCAGTCACTAACTTTAGCCCAAAACATATAGTGACAGCTGTCAAAGAGATCTATTAGCATGACTTAAAAACCATAGTGTGAGAATTAGTGTTAAAAATCGCATGTGAGTAAAGCTATGTGGAAAAAGTCGGAAAGATGCCAAAAATAATTAAATAAGTTGATAAGCAGAAGGTGCAATATTCCCTAAAGCTAAAAGTGTAAGAGACCTACAATAAATACAAGCTTGTCAAGTTTCATTCATATGAGGTGAACTGACTGCTAGACAGTTTCACATGTAATAAGCAAGGCATTACTAGCTATCTCAGTATGGTTTGTGCCTTTTGGAAACTGTAAGCTAATATTTGTATTACTTGGTTACTTTATTACATATTTTCCCATTTCTTCAATTAATAGCTTATCATGCACATAATGAAATGCCAAACAATCTACTTTCTAAACAATCCTACAATCATGTGCAATACTAATAGAATAGAGATAGTGGATGTTTTGGAAGATATTATTCTTACATTTATGGTTAGCTTCAATTCCTATCATCTACTAGCTTCAACTCCTGCACAGCCATTACCTGCCTTTGTTCTAATATACCTGACAGTCTAGTATTGTGTCTAGAGCCCCCAAGAGGAAGTTCGGACCCCAACACAGCAAATTCCTGTGGCCCCTTCTGGAGCTGCCAAATGGGGTGTGATCACATAAGGCTAGTGGCTTCTCTCACTACACAGGCAGACCAGGGCACCCAGGCAGGTTCAGGCCCCAAAACTTTGTACCTGCTCCACCCCCCTCTCGTCAAACCAGATTGTGACATATGTGACTGCATTATTTTGCAATAAGCAAAAATCTGTTGTGTCTGCTGTCGAACTGGCAAGTCAGGGAGAGTGAAACAGTTGGCGGGTGTGAGAGAGAGTTTTAGGAGTTTGAAGACAATAGATAGACGTAAGATTTATATTGTACTTTGTGAAGTTGTATTGCACTGAAGCATGCCACACTAGAAGGGGCCTGCTTAGTTTATTCTTAGTTGGGTGACTTCTGAATCAACAGAAATAATCGGTA
Source organism: Mixophyes fleayi (assembly GCF_038048845.1). Lineage (NCBI taxonomy): Eukaryota > Metazoa > Chordata > Amphibia > Anura > Limnodynastidae > Mixophyes > Mixophyes fleayi. The sequence continues at coordinate 145,356,672 of NC_134405.1, read as the reverse complement.
AACCCTTCCTAGACTTGAACTTACAATTTTAACACAAAACATCCTTGAAAGTAGACATATCTGCCTTTATGCGCCTTAGAAGTTTATTTCTCATAGGGTTAAAAGACCTCTCTTGTGAAAATGGGTGTTTTCACTGGAGATAAGGTTCACCCTATATATCAAGGAGTCACCACTGGTCTAACTAACAGGGCTAAATATGGCCGTAACACCCACCGGAGGCAATAATAGGGTACGTGTTCAACAGCTAGACATTAATTTGGTCGACATTCAAAAAATCGACAATTCAATTGTATTATTAAGTTGACAAGTCAAAAGACAACAGTATCATTAGGTCGACAATTGGAATGTCAACAGTATTATTAAGTTGACAATTAGAATGTAGACAGTATTACTAGGTTGACAAGTGAAATGTAGACAGTACAATTAGGTCAACAATTGAGATGTAGACAGTATTAGGTCAATAATTAGAAGGTAGATATTATTATTAGGTTGACAATTGAAATGTAGGCAGTATTATTAGGTTGACAATTAGAATGTAGACAGTATTATTAAATCGACATCTGAAAAGAAGACAGTATTATAAGATTGACAATTCAAATGTAAACAGTATAATATAGTTAGGGTTAGGCATAGGGTTTGGATTAGGGATATTATTGTCAACCTAATAATACTGTCTACATTAGAATTATTATTACATTACCAACTACCTCTTGTGTGAGTTTCCCTTTTTCTTCAAGACTGACAGGTTTCATGATCACGGCACCTCTTCTTTCAGACAACATTATTATTTAATCCGTGATCACATGACTATGGAATTTCTTGGTGCTATTTACGGTATAATACTAAAGAATACCTTAATGCTGAATATTTTACAGAATGTTTACTGTGATTATGCGTCGTATACTAAATGCTGCCACATGTGCAGAGAGCTGGTGACAAATACCATGCTGTAGCTTACAGACATTGCACAAAAGCTTCTGCTAATGTCCATTTAATCTTCAAAACAATGTTCCTATCTTCACGTTATGATTTGCATACATAATACTACACTGAAGAAACTTGATTTGTTTTACAATTAAACAGAACTACAGTAGGTCAGATGTGCCAAGAGTATCATTAGCTGTGAAAGCCAAACAAAAGAATTGGTAAGATGCTGCAGAGATGCGGCTGCTGTGTTTAGTCTGCAGACTGCTTGGAGCAAGCTCCTTTCACTGCCAATGAATCTCCTGGCTCCTAGCCACTCACATATTTACTAAGCTGTCTATATTTTTAATGGCTTGTGAATTTGAAAAGATCATTTATCCTCACTGATAAATACATCTATCTTTGTGGTTAGATTTCTACATTGCTGGAACATCATCTAGAAAACCACTTTATTTGTGCACAGGGCACAAAAATATTGTATAACAAAGAGTATTTGGAAAAATGTTATAAAGAACAAATACAAAGAAAATAAATCAAGGCCAGTCATTGTATGCATGATATTATAGCAAATCATAAGTGTTTTGCAGTATTACTGGGTCATTTATTGTGGTGAAAGTAGCATTTAGCAGAAGATGGATTAAATATAAAAGTAGCCTATAACCACCAGGTTTCAATTTTGCCAATCTGATATACTCTAATCAAGTAAACTTCCCGCAAACCATGTATATTCACTTATGTACCACTTATTTTCTACTTTATACAAATTAAACCTTAAATTTGACATTTGTAGTCAAATCAGAATGACCTGTTTTTTGCGGATTAATCTGGTTGGAAAGGTTAACTTGGTGCGTGACATTTTTGCCAAATCTTGCTTTGTCATCTTGCCATCTTTGTCATCTTGCTCCCACTTCACTTAGGTTAGGAGTTCACTGCAGGAGGAACAACAGGAGTAATAAAAATGATATCCCTATGATAGAGTTCCTTTACTTGTTGGCGAGATGGAAGTATTGGCTGTTGCACAGAAAAGCTGACCTTGCATGCCCATGGTGCAAGTTCTTATCAACGTTGGCCATGCCAGTTCTGGTTTTCTCATGCTTCAGAGCAGCAGAAGAACTGTCTTCATTATCTGGCATGAAATTGGCCACAACCAAAAGTGGAGATTCCCTGAAATTCCTGGCAGGCCTGGATTACATTTTTTTGCCCGTAAACCCTTAAAGGTTTACTATCTTAAGCTGGGTACACACTACAGGGTTTTTGTCCAATAACCGGCTCAACCAGCCAACATACGGCCGCTTGTTCGAAAGTCGGGTCAGTGTGTGTAGTGACACGATGGTCGAAAGTCTGCCCAAATGGACGATTGTCGCCTCATTTGGTTGGTCGTACCGTTGAATATTTTCGTTCCAATCCTCCTTCTGTTGTGTAGTGTGTATACGATTCTGACCGATCAACGACAGTGAGTACGAAATTATAATCATTGCTCACGACAACATAGCTGTACAAAGCCGCTAAAGGGACGTCCGCTCTTCCCTTTATCCTCTAAAACAAGGCTAGTGTGTATGCAGTCCATGGACCGAGCGATCGGACCATCGATCGGATGTAAAATCGATCGGCATAAAAAGTTGGTGGAAAATTCTGTAGTGTGTACCCAGCTTTAGTCTCTTTCAACCAGATTATCCTGCAAGACTTCAAGCCCTGCTGCACTCAATTTACATCCTCCTCTTCTGCCATGCCTTTGTCCTGGAACTGATTTGGTAGCTAAAGAGACAACATCATGCATAAGGGACGTAAGAATCCTGGTTTTCTTAATAAATCTTGACTTTACCACTAGAGACATAATCATGTTTCTGTTAAAAATATAAAATAAAAGTTGTAGATATGTATAACTATAATACTTCATGCAGAGGCTATGTTCATGCCATAAACATGAATTCTAGTCTTAGAGTACTTTTTCCCATAAAATCATCAGACATAAAAGCTGCTGCGATAATAAATACTAATTTAATTCAAAAAAGTTATTTGTTAACGAAATCATCACAAAATTAAATTATTTGCATTTGTGTTGAAGAACACATGCATAGTTCCATGAATAGTGCTAAACTGAAACAGTTAAATGTTGGAGCAAGCAATTTAGGATTCAGTGCATAATGCTCACAAATTATGCATATTTGCCATTTTATCTCCTTATATTTGAACAAAAATGATAAATATACATTAGCTGCGAGTGTGTCTTCTTTATTAACATTGCTTCTAGCAGAGTGTTTATCAAGCCAGGGAGCTTTGGTATTACGACAGAGAGAATACTATTAGTTCAAATTGCAAATGTTTGACATTTACCATCTCTGTATGGGCAGTGGCAGAGATTGTCAAAGTGCCCCTTTTATAAATGTATTGTGAGTACTGCTAGACAATGACCAAAACTTAGTACATACACTACAATTTAATTTTAATAGTCTGCGGAACCAATGCTTTTGTGAGAACACAATCTTTACCTCCAAAAATTTACTTCACATATCGTGGCAGATTCAGTGATCTATTGAGGTTTGTGTAAAAACCACACAAGCTGAAACATGTAATTCTAGGGAACAGTTTGTTATTGTTGTGTTACAAAACACCTGACACAGATGATAAAAGTAAAGCTAAGCACCAGCTATTGAATCTGGGTTAATGTATTTTGGTTATATCAAAAATTCTCAATTGTAGCCCTTAGTGGCCAAGAAAAAGTCCAGGCTATTGGGAAAATCCTACCATGCAAGAATGAGTTATCCAGTAGCTTAGTAATTATATCTTTTGCAGTGATACACTCTGCCATATTGCAGCTAAAATCTGGCACTTGGTCTGATATCGCAGAATGTGTGGGCAGAAAACAATTACACTTTCTGATAATAATCTAAATCATTATTAGCAATGGTATGTGGCCAAATTGGACACTTGTCTGGCCCATTCGCTTTAGCCATTTGGGTTAAAGTAGAGAGAGACATATAAAATTGGGCCTATGTGTGGTCACCACTAAGAACCATTGTTCCATACCGTGTGCTTGAAGATGCTGTACAACCACAGTTGAGCCATGTCTCAAAAATGTAATGATTTAATAATTTTCTTAATTTTCAGCAGCTTGACGGATTCGAGTTGACCTCCAATCTATCAAATAAGACATTGCCCCCACATCTGATTAGCCAAGATAGAGGCAATCTTGGTTCTGCCAAGCTGTCAAAAGTTAAACCCAGAACCAAGCAGCATTCACTATCAGGCTTTTGGCCTGTGTTTGCTTACATTTCTTTTTTGTATTTTAGTTTAGATTGTATGCTCCATTTTGTTTCAAGGTAGATATCATGTTCAGTTTCTATTAGACCAAAATATATATTCTTCAATAGTGTGCCCTGATGGGAATAGCAGGCTGGTTTATAAAGAAGATGAATCATGTAGGGCTAATAATGCCAGATCTGGTTTTAATTAAAGTGTTATACATGAAGATATATAAATGAATAGATAGATAGATAGATAGATAGATAGATAGATAGATAGATAGATAGATAGATAGATAGTGAGTCACTGCTGGGCAGCACGGTGGCTTAGTGGTAGGCACTTCTGCCTCACAGCACTGGGGTCATTAGTTTGAATCCCAACCATGGCCTTATCTGTGTGGAGTTTGTATATTCTCTCCATGTTTGTGTGGGTTTCCTCCAGGTGCTCTGGTTTCCTCCCGCAATCCAAAAACATACTAGTGGGTTAATTGGCTGCAATCAAAATTGACCCTAGTCTCTCTCTTTCTGTATGTGTGTGTATGTTAGGGAATTTAGCCTGTAAGCTCTAATAGAGCAGGGACTGATGTGAATGAGTTCTCTGTACATCGCTGCAGAATCAGTGGCGCTATAAATGGTGATGATTATTATTAATATTATTATTATTATTATTATTATTGGCTGCCATTAATTGGCTGCTAACAAATTGACCCTGTGTGTGTGTGTGTATGTGTGTACAGCGCTGCGGAATTAGTGGCGCTATATAAATAAATGATGATGGTGATGCTGTCAACTGTAATTGCTTTGGCCATCTCTGCTCCTCCTTTGGTGGTGTCAGTTGCCTTCTTGGTGAAAGAGCCTGCCGCTAAGCATAGTGGGCAACTGCCCTGGCTCTGTTTCCAGCTAGTAGCAAAACACTAGAGAAAAGCACCAGACTGTGCATAGTTACTTCAAACTGATAGATTACCTGATGAGTGCCACTGAGGTGCGAAAGCTTCTTCTAGATCCAGCAGAGGAAGAACGCTCAGTTATAATAAATGGTGAAGGACAGTCATGGTTGCCAGCAGCTTACTGTTTAAGATTTCTACAATGACTGGTTCATGTTTTGTGTCTCTGCCTTCTGTTATCTCCCCTCAGTCTATCAATACTACACCACCGATAGCTGCACAGAAATACCAGTCTCAATGTCTTCTTTATTATTGGAGGCTGCCGCTGCCTAGAAATGGCTACCTGTATTTCCCCCACCAGCAGCAGCTACAATTCCACTACCTTATGTATCAAATGAGCTTAGATTGTAAGCTTATTTGTGCTGGGTCACCTTTACTTTCTATTTCATGTCATTTTATGTCATTTGTTTGTGCCCTGTCACTAATTTATAAATAAAAGCATAATAATGCTAACAGACAGACAGACAGACAGATAGACAGATAGATAGATAGATAGATAGATAGATAGATAGATAGATAGATAGATAGATAGATAGATAGATAGCAAGATAGATAGATAAAAATCAATTGGAAAGTAAGTGGGAAATGGAAGCATTTTGTGCTGGATGAAATGCCCACACCAGGATGAATACATCCTGTACATTGTTATTATGCTTATTAGAGATACGTTTTATAAATTTTACAAAGACAAATATGATTTTCAATCTTCATGTTAAACAATACTTTAATTCCATTTGTACCGTATAATTATGTGCCATATAAATAACTTCATAAACTACACTGATCATTTTACAAAAATGTAAATGCCTGAAGCAAGTAACACAATAAAATGAAAATATGAATGCAGTGACTGGAATACGTGCGACCCACCTACCATCATTACTGATGTACACACCCACATTCCTTTCACTTCTCTCACTAGTCTAGAACTAACAACCCATTTTTCCCTAAAACAGCATGTAATGCCTTCTCTGCAAGATGATCTATAATTTGGGTGAGGCATATATTTTTACTTGGACTATATAATGAAAAAGAAGAAAGAAAAAGTGTTTGTGTATGTGTGTGCACTTTTATTTTTTTACACTGTATTTTTCCTGCAATAGAGGAAACTTTGTTTAGTAATGTAGAAGACACATACATAGATCATCATCATCATCATCACCATTTATTTATATAGCAACACTAATTCCGCAGCGCTGTACAGAGAACTCATTCACATCAGTCCCTGCCCCAATGGAGCTTACAATCTAAATCCCCTATCATACACACACACACAGACTGAGAGAGACTAAGGGCAATTTAATAGCAGCCAATTAACCTACTAGTATGTTTTTGGAGTGTGAGAGGAAACCGGAGCACCTGGAGGAAACCCACACAAACACGGGGAGAACATACAAACTCCACACAAATATGGCCATGGTTGGGAATTGAACTCATGACCCCAGTGCTGTGAAGCAGAAGTGCTAGCCACTAAGCCACCGTGCTGCCCCCACATAGATGTCAGTAACAGCAATCAGAAGCAACTGGGATAAAAATAAACCCTCTTCACTTTATTAATGATCATCTTTCATGAAAAAAAAATATTACCTACTGGTATAATACCCACATACTGGCTAATTTCTATCTGTATTTTATCCAAAAATCATTAGTGTACCCTAAACTGACACCATCAATTATAGACCATACTTGCCAACTCTCGGAAACAAGTTTCCGGGAGAGGGGGCGTGACTGGAGGGCGGGAGGGGGCGGGACGAGACCAAACGTGTCATTTTGGTCCCACCACCCGCAAAACCGTAATTTACGTAACGGGGGGCGGGACCAAAATGACGCGATTGGCCTCGTCCCGTCCCCCTCCCGCCCTCCAAAATGGCGTCAATCACCGAGAATCGCGTCATTTGACGCGATTCTCTGTGAAATCCAGGATGCGGGAGAAATGCCAACGAGCCCGGGAGACTGAACCGAATTTCGGGAGTCTCCCGGACATTCCGGGAGAGTTGGCAAGTATGCTATAGACATCAGTATACTGCACTACCAACTATTTGCTAAGAAAATACTAAAAAAAAAGTACTATATTTATGTAATAAATCAATACCATGCTCTGACAAATGTCATGCAGATTACTGGGCTGCTTCAAGCAGAAAATATAAATATGTTTACAACCAATGGTGTTGGGTATAGCATATATAGGTGATAGGTGCAGTATATCTAGTCTGTCCCATTATATGGTACACTGCTCCTTTAATAAGATAGAGTAGGTAACTGTGTACATCTGATTTTATGTTACATTAGATAAGATATAGCATTCATCTTCTGATAAAAATCTGCATCACATATTGGAATTTCTTACAGTTGATATTTACAAAAATAGACAGAATAGAAAATGTGCAGCACATTATAACATCTTTCCATTTCAACGTTGTTTTTCCCCTCATGCTGCTACACTCCATCTGTTTCTTACAGTTTCACAAGTGTAAAAATGGCCTCCTGTTTATATAATAAGACATGGTAGGCACTGTCTTTAAGAGAGATGGATAAGGCAATCTGCAGATAAATGCATATTGTATATCTTTATACTAATATAATTCCTGAGTGCAGTGTTTGGCAGAACATCCACCTTACCTGCATTATTTTACAAATAGAAATAGTCTAGACTCTAGACTCGGCACTACACAATACAATTATATTTTTATCAGATCATTTGTTTTCAGTCTTTTACCATCTCTGTGTTGTTTGCATGCTAACGAAGAGCAATGTGCATGCAAATGGCTGCACTGATATCACATGTGCAGTGCAGTTTAACAGATGGCCGTATGTGTACCTCTTTATAGACACGGTTTTATAGACACAGTTCTATGACTTTTTATCATTATTTTTTTTTTTTTATCAATATTTAATTTTTGCAATAAGTCCCCATCTCTCCAACTAGCAGAACCAAAGGTGTCCCATGCCCAGGAAGCCAACAGTTTGGGAAGAGCTAAACCCTAATAGCCTCTCTTGTTCCATGAAGCTCATGGGTTCAAAGTCTGGTGCCTACAGGCTGTGTGTCCTGGTGCATCATGGGACTACAGATATTAACTGTGTTTTGTAATTTAGCAAACATTTAATTTTGTATTTGTATGAATTGGATTTGGATTTAAAGGATGCCGTGTCTTATTACACTGTATGTTCTCTATAGGAAATATTTCTCTATGTTTTGAAGAAAGTGAAATGAGAGCTCCTCCTCTAGTTGTTCTCTATAGCCATCTGCTCCTGTGACAAATCATTTCAAAAATACATATTGAGTGCTCCCAATGGTCAAACAACTCTTCCTTCCAGCAAGACAAAAAAGCACATGCAGAAAAAAAAATACAGTGTCTGTGAACTTGTATCTGTTTCTGCAGGAGCAGACAGACAAGTCTGCCGTTGTAGCCGAGCAGACACAATGGACCTGATTCATTAAGGAAATTTAAGCAAAAAAATGAGTAACTTTGAACCTTAGCAAAACCATGTTGTATTGGAGGGGGAGGTACATTTAAAATGCGAGGACAGATTTATAATTGGGGTAGAACATGGCCTTTTAATGTCAGTGTAAAAATAAAGCTATTTGTGTCCCACATGAAAAAACAGCCAGTATTTTGCTTATGTGCCAAATAATAAACTCATTTGCAGCCCTTGCATTGTAACATGGTTCTACCAAGGTTCAAATTTACTCATCATACGGTGAAATAACAATTACATTGTTACACTGAGTGGAGTCATGGCCCATATGGCAACACACATCTCTTAAAGCAATACAAAGTACTTGTAATTTAATGTTCTCATTGGACCAGGGGAGTCAGATGGCAATAATATAATATATGTGGAGTTCAGAGAAACAGGGTATTGTGTACACCAGCTGCCAGTCTGAGCAGCCTCTTCATCTACTTATTATCATCACCTATATCCAGAAAGCTTATGTGGTGGCATCAAATTCCTTGGTAGTAGTCTTGACATTGTAACACTGAATACATTATGCATTGAGATAAATAATTATCATGTGCAAATATACAGATTTAATACTTGTTCATTTATACAAAATCTGTAAGTGCATAGGACCTCTATAACCCCAAATGGACCAAAATGGTTCATGTGAATCATAACATTTCTTATAAAGGAGACTAGGAAAGTCAGAACATAAATACAACTGAATATGAAATAGAATGAAATGCTAATTTAATATGAAAATGACACATTATGACAGATACTAGTCCTAATATATATTTTCAAAATAAACTTACTTTTAAAACAAAACAAATACAGTGTTTACAAATCAAGTATTTGAAGAAAGATTCTTTGTTGACATTTTTTCTAAAGATCAAAACTGCAAAATAGACCCTAAGCGGCGTATTCAATTGTGAGCGTTAACGCTGAAAAACGGGCGCTCGAAAAATATTACCGTTTATACAGTAATATTGCGCGCGAAAAGCGTTAATATGGTAGTTTACTCGCGAAATTTCAGCTCGCAGCTCAGGGAGCAGCGAGCTGAAATTCCGCGAGTAATTACCGTATTAACGCTAAGATTTTTCGAGCGCTCGTTTATCAGCTTTACCGCTAACAATTGAATACGCCCCTA